>NC_138207.1:103709275-103976775 GCF_964194415.1 Vipera berus | reverse complement strand
AGGTCTCACCGAAGACTAAACACGCCAGAAAGATGGAAGAAAAACATCCGTGCAAGTTTTGATCTCAGCAGATGGCAAAACATGCATCGTAATTACCCCGGCACCTGGGAACTCTCTCAGCCAAACAGAGACTAAAATGCCCATTAGGAAGGAGGCATTGGATCAGGCCGAGTAAACCAGCAAAACCGAGAGAAAAAACTATGTATAAATCTTGAAAGACCTCAACCTCCAGAGAAGGTTGATGAATTGGAGGTAATTTGTATGTCGGATATTTAAGATTAGTTCTATAAAGGACAATCCTTATTCTTTTCCATTACTGAATTAAAACAAAAACAAAACCTCACACACTCCGGGAGTTCTGAATGCCCCAACACGGGAAGCTTTTAAGAAAAGATTGGACAAACGTTTGTCTTAAATGGTATAGGGTTTCCTGCCTGAGCAGGGGGTTGGATTGGAAGACCTCTAAGGTCCCTTCCAACTATTCAATTCTATTCTATTCTATTCTATTCTATTCTATTCTGTTCCGTTCCGTTCCGTTCCGTTCCATTCCATTCCATTCCATTCCATTCCATTCCATTCCATTCCATTCCATTCTATTCTATTCTATTCTATTCTATTCTATTCTATTCTGTTCTATTCTATTCTATTCTATCCTTATTCCATATTTCTATTCTATTCTATTCTATTCTATTCTATTCTATTCTATTCTATTCTATTCTATTCTATTCTATTCTATCCTTATTCCATATTTCTATTCTATTCTATTCTATTCTATTCTATTCTATTCTATTCTATTCTATTCTATTCTATTCTATTCTATTCTATTCTATTCTATTCTATTCTATTCTATTCTATTCTATTCTTCTATTGCTTATTGTTTCCTATTCCCTATCCTATCCTATCCTATCCTATCCTATCCTATCCTATCCTATCCTATCCAAGTAATCAATTGACAGCCATATGTTTAGTACCCCTTGAAAGTTGCAATGGCACTGGAAAAAGGGAATTACCATCTGCCCTCACACCGATGACCATTGCAGCCTCTCTATGGTCACCTGATCAAAATCTGGACCTTTGGCCATCGAGATGTATTTATGATGGCTGCCGTTCCCTGGCTCACCTGATCCCCACTTATGACCTTCCCAGCCAGCTTCCGACATGCAAAGTCAATGGGAAAAGCCGGGTTTGCTTAACAGCTCTGTGGTTCATTTAATAACTGCAGCAATTCGCTTAAAGACCGTGGCAGAAAAGGTCATAAAAATCAGCCGTGACGGATTTAACAACTGAATTGTTTAGCAATGGACCTGATGACCACGATCCTCAAAGAGGTTTCACGCCTCTGAAACAAACGTTTCAGAATCCTTTCAATGTGTGAAGTGGTACTTACTCATTGATGGAGGATTCAGGGAATGATAATGAAACACGGTTACCATTTATTGAAATGTTTATATAGAATTTTCACATAGGTACCTACAGGATATGCATCTGTTACTATTTGCTCTGCACGCTTTTTTTCTAGTTTTCTTTTTTTTAAAAAACTTTTGCATATGGTTTTTTTAATTATAATTGTATGCAATTAATAAAAGCATACTCCTCAAATACGAGACATTTTGTTTAACCCAGAGTTTCCGCCTCTTTTAACGAACCAACTGGATACAGTTTCATGAGCTGCTTTGCATGGCTATCATCCAACAAAACACACATTGAAATAAGATTACAAGAATATTGTGCAGTGTACAACAAAGCATTTTCTGCTCTGAAGCCTCTTGGACCGAAATTTCAATTATGGTATTCACAGGGTGAATTTGGGACCAGTCTGACACACACACAAAATGCTATAAAATCAACCTATAACTAAGAAGAAATTTCCTAACAGTCAGAACAATTAGAGAGTGGAATGACTTGCCTCCAGATGTTGTGGATCCCCCACCACTGGAGGTGTTAGAAATTCTGTTTATATATAGCACCACGGATCAAACAAAGGGTACAGCCACCATGTGCTTTACTGCTTAACTGTTTTGCTGTAACAGGAAAACAGGAAACTCTCCTTAAGACGAAAAAGAACATAGGGTACTATATACCATAGATCCAAACTTGTAAACACAGCCATCTACTGGCTGAATACTACTGTGGTTGTTGAACAAAAATACATTCCAACAATGAATTGCAACAGAATTAAGGAGACTGGACAGTCGTTTTTCTGAAATGGTATCAACCAATGGAGTTGGACTAGAACAGAAGTCCCCAACCTTCCCACCTTGGCGACACCACATGGGGTGGGGGGGGGAGAATGTGTGAGTGGCAGGTGCACACACAGGCACATAGCTGCAATTGTGCAAGCACATGTACTATCCATTCGCACAAATGGAGCTTCAAGAGTGAGTGGCAGGCAATTGTGCTCCAGTACAAAGTTCCATTCTCATAAGTGGAGAACACTTGAGTAGACGGCGTACGCTGGCTGAGGAATTCTGGGAGTTGAAGTCCACAAGTCATAAGGGGCCAAGTTTGAAGACCCCTATTCTAAATAGGGACGCGGTGACTCAGTGGGTTAGGATGCTGAGCTTGTCAATCAGAAGGTTGGCAGTTTGGCGGGTCGAATCCCGAGTGCCGCGTAACAGAGTGAGCGCCTGTTACTCGTCCCAGCTTCTGCCAACCTAGCAGTTCGAAAGCACGTAAAAATGCAAGTAGAAAAATAGGGACCACTACAGTGGGAAGGTAACAGCGTTCCGTGCGCCTTTGGCGTCTAGTCATGCTGGCCACATGACCATGGAGATGTCCTCGGACAAGCGCTGGCTCTTTGGCTTTGAAATGGAGATGAGCACCGGCCCCTAGAGTCGGAAACGACTAGCACGCATGTGCGGGGGAACCTTTTACCTTTATTCTAAATCAACAAATCACTAGTAACAATTTTATTAGTAGAAATACTCTTAAGGTTACCGTAAGGACTGACAGAAGCTTAGAAAATCCTTGACCTTCTTAAACTTCTTAATGCCTATTTCCTAGCATGGAACTAAATTTGCCTGTTTTATTGGTCTAAAAGAGAGATTTGATGCCTCCCCAAAGGTTCCTGGAAGTTCCTGGGAGAACTTCGCTCGGCAAACCAGTACCAATAACCCAAACAAATAAAGTAGCAATATTGTGGAAAACATTGCCAAACCAGGAGCCCGTTGGGTAGGGGAGACCAAATGTCTAAGCATTTTTTTAGTACGGCAACAAGTTCCACATGTATATTTATTTTTTAAAGGTTTTGCAGCCTTCTGCTGGAAGAGGATTAACTGGACAACTGCTGATTGCGCGGTTTAGCTCTCAGGAGTTGTAAAAGCTTACCGCTTGCTTCCTCTTGTCCAAAGAAACCATTTTTACTAAGATTGATCTGCAAATCCTGAGTGTTCTTTTTGAAAATTGCGCTGCTCTCCCAAAGCACTCGGAGAATTCTCAGGCAGAACCAAGAGAAGCGACTGAGCACGCCGTCCGTTTTGCCCAAACACCAGTTCACAAAGAAATGGCTTTAGGAAAAGGGAAATCTTGTCCAGTGGTCTGGTAGACGTCCCAGAGGTGCATTTCCAAAAGGCAACTGGACTTTCGTTGTTTTTCCTCGAAGACGTTTCCGCTTCTCCTCCAAGAACATCCCCTCCAAGAACATCCTTCAGTTCTGAACCTCTTGGAGGAGAAGCGAAATGCCTTCAAGGAAAAAAAAAAGCAAAGAAAGTCTGGTTGCCTTTTGGTTAAAAAAAGCACCTTTGGGACAACCGTGACCTGGATGACTGAGGATTTCCACAGACACCCACCAGAGACATTCCCACCAAGTTTTTATACTGCCCTCAGTGGACAGATTTTGAAAGGATGTCACTGTTGGATGAAAATGCATTTCTGCCCCAAAGCTTCCCTAGCAGTTCTTGGAAGCAAATGTGGTTCACTTTACAGAATACAGAATAACGGATTTGGAAGGGACCTTGGAGGTCTTCTAGTCCAACCCCCTGCTCAGGCAGGAGCCCCCTTACCATTTCAGACAAATCTGGCTCCGCCCCCCAACTCCCCCCAACTGACTTTGCTTGTCAGAAGATCGCAAAAGGGGATCGCATGATCCCCGGGACGTTGCAGCCCTCATAAATATGAGCCCGTTGCCAAACATCTGAATTTTGATCTCATGACCGTGGGGATGCTGCAACAGAAAAATCGTCATAAATCACTTTTTTTCAAGGCCATCGTAACTTGGAACAAACAGCTGTTGAGTCAAGGGCTACCTGTAGAACATGAATTAAAACCTTGATGGTAGTGTGTTGGTTTCATGCCATCTTTCATTATGCTCCCAAAGTAGCTTTGAGAACTTTTAGGACATGTTTATGACTAGCTTTCCTAGTAGTTCCTCAAGGAGGTTGAATTAACACTGCTTAATGGACAAAACCCCCAAAGGTCAGAGACCTCTAAACTTGTGGACTTGTGGACACCCTGCCAGAGACTTAATGGAAGATACCAAAAGAAGATAGCAAAAGAATTCTGGGAGTTGAAGTCCACAAGTCCTTGTGGCAAGGTTGGACACCCTGCCAGAGACTTAATGGAAGATACCAAAAGAAGATACCAAAAGAATTCTGGGAGTTGAAGTCCACAAGTCCATGTGGCAAGGTTGGACACCCTGCCAGAGACTTAATGGAAGATACCAAAAGAAGATACCAAAAGAATTCTGGGAGTTGAAGTCCACAAGTCCTTGTGGCAAGGTTGGACACCCTGCCAGAGATTTAATGGAAGATACCAAAAGAAGATACCAAAAAAATTCTGGGAGTTGAAGTCCACAAGTCCTTGTGGCAAGGTTGGACACCCTGCCAGAGACTTAATAGAAGATACCAAAAGAATTCTGGGAGTTGAAGTCCACAAGTCCTTGTGGCAAGGTTGGACACCCTGCCAGAGATTTAATGGAAGATACCAAAAGAAGATACCAAAAGAATTCTGGGAGTTGAAGTCCACAAGTCCTTGTGGCAAGGTTGGACACCCTGCCAGAGACTTAATGGAAGATACCAAAAGAATTCTGGGAGTTGAAGTCCACAAGTCCATGTGGCAAGGTTGGACACCCTGCCAGAGACTTAATGGAAGATACCAAAAGAAGATACCAAAAGAATTCTGGGAGTTGAAGTCCACAAGTCCATGTGGCAAGGTTGGACACCCTGCCAGAGACTTAATGGAAGATACCAAAAGAAGATAGCAAAAGTATTCTGGGAGTTGAAGTCCACAAGTCCTTGTGGCAAGGTTGGACACCCTGCCAGAGATTTAATGGAAGATACCAAAAGAATCCTGGGAGTTGAAGTTCACAAGTCCATGTGGCAAGGTTGGACACCCTGCCAGAGACTTAATGGAAGATACCAAAAGAAGATACCAAAAGAATTCTGGGAGTTGAAGTCCACAAGTCCTTGTGGCAAGGTTGGACACCCTGCCAGAGACTTAATGGAAGATACCAAAAGAAGATACCAAAAGAAT
Organism: Vipera berus; assembly: GCF_964194415.1. NCBI lineage: Eukaryota > Metazoa > Chordata > Lepidosauria > Squamata > Viperidae > Vipera > Vipera berus. Next base: position 103,971,306 of record NC_138207.1, on the reverse strand, counting down.
TCTGGGAGTTGAAGTCCACAAGTCCATGTGGCAAGGTTGGACACCCTGCCAGAGACTTAATGGAAGATACCAAAAGAAGATACCAAAAGAATTCTGGGAGTTGAAGTCCACAAGTCCATGTGGCAAGGTTGGACACCCTGCCAGAGACTTAATGGAAGATACCAAAAGAAGATACCAAAAGAATTCTGGGAGTTGAAGTCCACAAGTCCATGTGGCAAGGTTGGACACCCTGCCAGAGACTTAATGGAAGATACCAAAAGAAGATACCAAAAGAATTCTGGGAGTTGAAGTCCACAAGTCCTTGTGGCAAGGTTGGACACCCTGCCAGAGATTTAATGGAAGATACCAAAAGAAGCAGTCATGAAATGGATAACGGTGATTGCAAAGTATGGTTGCTTCAGACCACACTAGGCATAGCTTTCTATGAGGTAACCACATACCTGCATCTGGTTGAAATAAAGAGTGGAGTGCACTTTCCGGGAATAATTCATATTTCCGTTCAGTGGACGATGTTCAGGAAAAGAAGCTGATCGTTTGCCAGCAAGCAGTATGAGGAACTTTTCAAACTCTGCCTAAAAATAAGCAACAACAAAAAAACCCCTCAGGAAATCCACAATTCTAGAGGAAAAGAAAAGAGATGTGTACCGGTTTTATTCTGAATTGCATGTGCCCATAAGATATGGGGGGGTGGGGGTGGGCGGGGTGCAAGGTTTTCCAAGTTTGTTTGGAGTAGAAGCCGAAGAGTCAAATAATCCAGCTGTTCCATAGTCAACATTATCACCTCCATATTGAAAATTACTCCCAATCTTTTTTTGGGGGGGGGCTGGGTGGGTGGGAAATTCAACCTGGCATCCTTTGAAAGGCTCTCATTTCCAGATAATGGAGGGCCCGTAGGCAGATACCACAAAAATCACTAAGTGGTGTAAAAAAAATAAGATTTAAAGCAACCAGCCTTTGATCCAAACACCTACTTAACTCTCAAGATCTCAGACATCCCAGAGGGGTTAAAACTTTAAACACACATGTGGTTAATGGCTTTAAAAGGTCAAGACCCTGTATCTCCCAGCAGGAGCAGCTCTCCACTAACACACAGGCATATTTCCCACAGTGGCATATACACAATACTCAGCTCGCCCACCGGTCATTAAAATTGATTGTTCAAAGCTTTTCTGCCCCCAGTTCTAACTCTCGGTTAAACAAGGCGAACGTAATCATCTCTCATTGTTACCCAGTCCCACAGGGAGTCTTGGAAGGCAAACTAAAACAGCTGTTTTCCTAGGCAAATTGAAAAGAAACTCGCATGCTTCTCGCCTCAGTCACCAGTTCGATGCAGGTCTTAAGATGTATGTACTTTAAGGGGGAAACTCAAAAGTGCTTTTATCAAAAGGCAACTGAAGAAGAAGAAGAAGAAGAAGAAGAAGAAGAAGAAGAAGAAGAAGAAGAAGAAGAAGAAGAAGAAGAAGAAGAAGAAGAAGAAGAAGAAGAAGAAAAACTATGATGATGAAGAAGGAGAAGGAGGAGGAGGAAATGAAGAAGAAGAAAGAAAAAAGAAAAAGAAGAAGGAAAAAGAAGAAAGAAAAAAGAAAAAGAAATAAAAAAGAAGAAAAAGAAGAAGAAACTATGATGATGATGATGATGATGATGGAGGAGGAGGAGGAGGAGAAGGAGAAGAAGAAGAAGAAGAAGAAGAAGAAGAAGAAGAAGAAGAAGAAGAAGAAGAAGAAGAAGAAGAAGAAGAAGAAGAAGAAAAAAGAAGAAGAAGAAGAAGAAGAAGAAGAAGAAAGAAAAAAGAGAAGAAGAAGAAGAAGAAGAAGAAGAAGAAGAAGAAGAAGAAGAAGAAGAAGAAGAAGAAGAAGAAAAAACTATGATGATGATGAAGAAGGAGAAGGAGGAGGAGGAAATGAAGAAGAAGAAGAAAGAAAAAAGAAAAAGAAGGAAAAAGAAGAAAGAAAAAGAAATAAAAAAGAAGAAAAAGAAGAAGAAACTATGATCATGATGATGATGATGATGATGATGGAGGAGGAGGAGAAGGAGAAGGAGAAGAAGAAGAAGAAGAAGAAGAAGAAGAAGAAGAAGAAGAAGAAGAAGAAGAAGAAGAAGAAGAAGAAGAAGAAGAAGAAGAAGAAGAAGGAGGAGAAGAAGAAGAAGGAGAAGGAGAAGGAGAAGGAGGAGGAGGAGGAGGAGGAGGAGGAGGAGAAGGAAGAAGAAGAAGAAGAAGAAGAAGAAGAAGAAGAAGAAGAAAAACTATGATGATGATGAAGAAGGAGAAGGAGGAGGAGGAAATGAAGAAGAAGAAGAAGAAGAAGAAGAAGAAGAAGAAGAAGAAGAAGAAGAAGAAGAAGAAGAAGAAGAAGAAGAAGAAGAAGAAGGGTGTGACAGTTTTAGTACTGATTTAACATTGCTTACTTTAAGATTTCATGCTAATTCATTGCAGGTCCCTTGGGAATTTCTTGGAAACAAACGGTGGGGAATTAAATAAATAACTAAATACTCTTTCATTTATTTCCCTCAGTTTGGTGTGGATAGTTTACATATCAAAATGAACTACATCTTACCATTTGAAAAGCTAAGTCTTTCCAAAACGGGCTGTAAATAAAGAGCTAGTAAAACAGTGAAGCCCACTTGAAAACATAATGGTTGGTTGCTTGGTTGGAAAGATAAGATAAGAGGGTTGCTCGGACTCCACTTTTAATAACTTTGTGATGCAACAGGAAAGAAGGGATTTCCAGGAAAGTAACCAACCAAAAAGGGACATTCCTAGTCTTAGGTATCTGCATTTAATCAGGTGGGTAAAACAAAGCGCTGTGCCACATCTGTGCCTCTTCTTGCTCTCCAGTGGGAACCCACTAGATGGCCTCTAATAGGTTTTAATGTACAAAGATGAGCTCATTCATAAAAGATTTCTAACAAAGCTTCAATTATTTAGATGTGGATGGAGATCAAAGGAGATCAAAGCTCCTCCTGTACCTGTAGGAAAAAGGGAGTCGTTAATTAAATGGGAAGATGCTCACTTGATGAGCTTTAACCCCAGCTACGTGACGTGGAAGGAAGACGCATTAACATTCACAGTGGAGTTGGCATCACAATTACAGATCAAAATTTAGTAAAACAAATTAGAGATTTAAATTGTGCACATATAAAGAGGATATATAATGCTTTAATTGAATTGGATTCGGAAACGGAACTGGTTAAAGACTGTATGATAAAGTGGGCACAAAATATTCAGGAACCAATTTCGTTGGACACCTGGGAGATAATTTGGGTCAGAAATGTTAAATTTACTCAGGCTCAAAACTTAAGAGAAAATTTTTATAAAATGTTTTATAGATGGCATCTGGATCCCAAGAAGCTGTCCAACATGTATCCTAATCTACAGTCTAAATGCTGGAGATGTGGTAGTTTAGAAGCTACCTATTTTCACATGTGGTGGACTTGTAGAAATATAAAAGCTTTTTGGATCAAAATTTGGTGGAACATTCAAAAGATTTTTAAGAGAAAGATAAAGTTTTCTCCGCAATTGTTTTTATTGGGTATTGTTGTAGATTGTGATGTTAAAGAAACTAACTTGATGTTGAACATGATAACAGCAGCACGGTTACTGGTGGGACAATATTGGAAGAAGGATAGTTTGCCCACTATAGAAGAATGGGTGTTTAAAGTTTCGAATCTTGCAGAAATGTCTAAGATTTCTGCTTATTTGAAAGATCATTCACAGGAAAGATATATTTCAGTTTGGAGGAGATGGATAAATTATATTCAGAACATATATGCGACTAAAAAGTTCCATTTAACTTATGAGTAGATTTTAGTGGGATATTGTTATTGGTACTTTGTTTGTAGTTATGTTAAAGGTGAGTTAAAGCACATTATGAATTTGGTTAATTGTATATTATGCATAATTTTTATTTAGAATATGATTATTGTAACTATAATCCTGTATTTAGCTCTGGGAAGTGGGGAGGGAAGTGGGCGGGTTTGGGGTGGGGGGGGATTTGGGGATATATTGTAAAATCTTGTTTTTGTAAAACTCTTTAATAAAAAAAAAATTCACAATGGACAGGGTGTTGGCACACACAGGATCGTGTCCGATAAGTCGTGCAACATTTTGCTTCCTCCAGATGTCTTAGGGCAGCTCCATGTTTAAATACAACCCACCCACCCCCCGTTTCAGAAGGAAAAGATTCTAAATGAGTGGTTCTTGGCTCCTTAATTATATTGTTTAATAGTTTTATGTTTTTCAAAAAAAATAAATTTTAAACTCTAATGCTTTAGTTTTTATAGTTTTTTTTTTTTAAATTTATTGTACAGTGACCAGAGCTCCACTTTGGAAATCTGAAGAAAGAAAGAAAGAAAGAAAGAAAGAAAGAAAGAAAGAAAGAAAGAAAGAAAGAAAGAAAGAAAGAAAGAAAGAAAGAAAGAAAGAAAGAAAGAAAGAAAGAAAGAAAGAAAGAAAGAAAGAAAGAAAGAAAGGAGAAGGAGGAGAAGGAAGGAAGGAAGGAAGGAAGGAAGGAAGGGAGGGAGGGAGGGAGGGAGGGAGGGAGGGAGGGAGGGAAGGGAAGGGAAGGGAAGGGAAGGGAAGGGAAGGAAAGGAAAAGAAAGGAAGGAAGGAAGGAAGGAAGGAGGGAAGGGAAGAGAAAGAAAGAAAGAAAGAAAGAAAGAAAGAAAGAAAGAAAGAAAGAAAGAAAGAAAAGGAGGAGGAAGGAAGGAAGGAGGGAAAGAAAGAAAGAAAGAGAGAAAGAGAGAAAGAAAGAAAGAAAGAAAGAAAGAAAGAAAGAAAGAAAGAAAGAAAGAAAGAAAGAAAGAAAGAAAGAAAGAAAGATCCAGCAAAAAGGTGCATAATGTATCAGCCAGCCAAGAGTTATAAAAAAGGAAAGAGATGAGTGGAATCAAAACAACAGTATTGCATATAAAATTTGCCCAATGTTACCTGTCTTCCATTTACATTACACTATCAAGTTTTCCCAGTGTTATTTCTTCCCTCCCCAACCAACTAGTGATTCCCTGACAACTGGCATGTACCCGTTGGGATCTACTTTCTCTGTTAGGAAAATGAAGTTTTCTTGCAGAAATGACAAGAAACATGACTTGAAGCTCCTGCAAGTTGACTTTGATTCCTGGTGATATGTCCCATGTAGGGCTTCTCTCTCTCTCTCTCTCTCTCTCTCTCTCTCTCTCTCTCTCTCTCTCTCTCTCTCTCTCTCTCTCTCTCTCTCTCTCTCTCTCTCTCTCTCTCTCTCTCTCTCTCTCTCTCTCTCTCTCTCTCTCTCTCTCTCTGTGTGTGTGTGTGTGTGTGTGTGTGTGTTTTGCCAACAGTAAAAAGCAATTTCCCATTTTCTTATTCCGTTCCTTTTTGGACCTTTCTAATCTAACTCGACTCTTTGCCTAATTAAAGCCGAAGTGCCCAATTAAAAACAGGGGATCTGGAAAGAGGCCAAGGTGACTAATTTTCTGACATGTAATTTTAAACCAAGGTTAGACTGGGCAGTCAACAAGGCAAGGAAGCCAAGCCAAGCCACGCTGGAATGGGACACCCTAGTTTTTTCACCAAAGCTTAGTCACAGCTAACCCTGTCTTGGCTTTATCTTTCAAGCTTTTGGTATACAGCTGGGTGGTGCTGTGAAGGCCCTCAAAAAGTGGGCCTGAATAATTCAGAGCCCTTAAAATACTATATTTATCCCCACAGAAGCCCTGTAAAGGAGCTATGAAGCCAGCTTAGCATGGAAAGGTCTAATTGCAACTAGAGTGTAGTGTCTTATCGTTTGAATGAGGAAAAATTGAAAAGCAAACATTAGCTTCTGTCTTCGGAAGAGCTGAACGGTGGTGGGTTGACCAGGATAGAGAATGGTGAAGCATCAGGCCAACATACCTGAGCATCTGACCTACTTACATAGTATGTCTAAAGTCTGGACAATGGCAACTGGACCAAATCTTTTTAGAATAGAATAGAATAGAATAGAATAGAATAGAATAGAATAGAATAGAATAGAATAGAATAGAATAGAATAGAATAGAATAGAATAGAATAGAATAGAATAGAATAGAATAGAATAGAATAGAATAGAATAGAATAGAATATGGGAAATAGAATAGAATAGAATAGAATAGAATAGAATAGAATAGAATAGAATAGAATAGAATAGAATAGAATAGAATAGAATAGAATGGAATGGAATGGAATGGAATGGAATGGAATGGAATGGAATGGAATGGAATGGAACGGAATGGAACGGAATAGAACGGAATGGAACGGAATGGAGTGGAGTGGAGTGGAGTGGAGTGGAATGCAATAGAATAGAATAGAATAGAATAGAATAGAATAGAATAGAATAGAATAGAATAGAATAGAATAGAATAGAATAGAATAGAATAGGAATGGAATGGAACGGAACGGAACGAAATGGAATGGAACGGAATAGAACGGAATGGAACGGAATGGAGTGGAGTGGAGTGGAGTGGAATGCAATAGAATAGAATAGAATAGAATAGAATAGAATAGAATAGAATAGAATAGAATAGAATAGAATAGAATAGAATGGAATGGAATGGAATGGAATGGAATGGAATGGAATGGAATGGAATGGAATGGAACGGAACGGAACGGAACAGAACAGAACAGAACAGAACAGAATAGAATAGAATCTGGAAGGGACTTTGGAGGTATTCCAGCTGCACATTCATTGCCTTTTTTGTATAGTATGCTGTTTTCAATTGGAAAGCTTTTAAATGTGATTTATGAATAAATAGGCAAACAAATAAATACATACGTAAACTAGAACTTTGGTCCTTGACAGATGGTGCCATCAAATTACATTCCACCACTTGAACAAAGGATTGGGATCATAAAGAAAGCAAAAACAAATGAAGAGAAGGACTAGGGGACGACAAGAAGTCAGGTCTGGAAGGCATGGATGGAAGATTATCAAAGAGAGATCCAATTTAGAATTAAGGAGAAATTTCCTGTTAGCGAGAACCATCAATCAGTTGGAACAGCTTGCCTCCAGAAGTTCTGGGTGCTCCATCACTGGAGGTTTCCAGAAAGAGTTTGGACAACCATTTGTACAGAATGGTATTCCTGCTCAAGCAGTGGGTTGGACTAGAAGACCTCCAGGGTCCCTTCCAATTCTGTTGCTCCGTATTCAGTTCAGCAAATGATGGAGGAGGGAGAGAGATGATTCTTTTTAGAGAACAGCTTTGAGCAGAGACGGAGCTGAGTGGAGGAAATGAAGGATCTCATTACTTGGTGAAGCAAAGAATATTAATACATCAGTCATATTTAGCCTTAGCCGTCGTGGAAGTTCTACCTCACTAGGTTCTTCGGCAGAACATCAAAACCTGTTGAGAGGGATAAATATACTGTCCTGGTTTGGGACGATGTAGAAAATGGGTTTTGATTTACCAAATGAGACCATCTGCATCAATACATCAACTTAATTCAGGCCATGGAATGAGAACTACCCATTGATCAAGAGATTACTACCCAAATAGATCTTCCCCTGACCATTGCAGATTTAATGTACAGTTTAATGTACAATTTAATGTATAAACTGACAGCAAACGCCGATCCTTACAAGCACTAATGATGTTACCTAGTTAGGTTAATGAAATGTCTGCAAGAAAACAACCAAGCTCAGAGAGCACCAAGGATCCCAAGGATCCTGCTGGCTCATATTGAAGTGATTGTCTACTAGGCCTCCGAGATCCCTCTCACAGTTACTACTATTGAGCAAGGTACCACCTATATTATACCTCTGCATTTGATTTTTCCTGCCTAAATGTAGAACCTTACTTTTTTCACCATTGAATTTCATTTTGCTAGATAGCGCCCAGTGTTTGAGTCTGTCCAGATCCTCCTGTATTTTAAGCCTATCTTCTGGAGTATTGTCGAGAATGAGAGGGTGAAGATCTTGTGGGACTTCCGAATACAGACAGATCACCATTTGGAACACAACACGCCGGATATCGCAGTCGTAGAGAACCGAAGCGTACAGCTGATTGATATCGCTGTACCAGGAGATGCCAGAGTTGAAGAAAAAAAACTGGAAAAAATGACGAAATACCGCAACCTGGCCATCGAAACTGCACGATTAGGGAAGAAACGCGTAACAGTGATACCCATTGTCATCGGGGCACTGGGAACTACGTCCAAAAACTTTGCAAAATACTTCAAGAAATTGCAGCTTCCTGCAATAACTCCAGCAAAGCTACAAAAAACTGGGCTACTCGGAACATCTTACATTTTAGGGAGGCACCTGGTTGATACCTAGGATGCTGGCAGCAGCCCGTGTCAACCATTAGTGCCAGTCAATTTGAGTGTTCAGTTGACTGAGTCTCATGTTTTATGAATAAAAGTTATTATTATTATTATTATTATCATTATTATTATTATTATTATTATTATTATTATTATTATTATTTTATTGTTGTTCTTGTTGTTATTATTATTATTGTTATTATTATTATTGTTATTATTATTATTATTATTATTATTATTATTATTATTATTATTATTATTATTATTATTATTATTATTATTATTATTATTATTGGTGGTGGTTTTCAAGAAGAGACTGGACAGCCATTTGTCTGAAATGGCATAGAGTTTCCTGCCTGAGCAGGGGGTTGGACTAGAAGACCTCCAAGGTCCCTTCCAACTCTGTTATTCTGTATTCATTTCCCCACATTTTCGCTCAAGGGGGGCAAAATTGCTTGATTCAGTCCCTAGCAATTGATGGCATGTGTGCAGAAAGGCAGGAAATACCCCCCCTTTCCCCCCCCCAGCCGGGGAAGCAGTGGGTGAGCATCCACAGAGCTGCTTGCAGTGCGTCCTACAGCCATATAAACTTTCCACCACCCCAATCCCTGGAACAGCACAGCAGCATCAGATACTATAAATGCAATTATATGTCACTCCGGCAGCCAGATTGGGCTAAATCAGTTGAGAATTTACAACAAGTAATTCATTGTTATTACCCCAAAGCCGGGTGATGTCTTCTTTGACCCAGCAGGCATGCAGGGAAGGAGCTAAATTGCTTCCTAATCAGTTCATGACCTTTCCCCCCCTTTTTTTTTTCATTATATAGGTTTCCTATTAGTAGTTAAAAGAGAAAAAAACAGAAGTTGTGTTCCCCCCCCCCCTCACACACATACAGCTCCTCGGCTGTGTCCATGAAATTACCAGGAACTAAAACTCAACTTGATTTTAGTTCCTTGGAAAACCACCCATTACTATCTTAAGGAAAAGCCTTAGTATTAAGAATCCATCCAGGATTACGGTATTTGATCCCGGATGGACCAGAGACAATGATTATGGGGACTTAACGGTAGATCAGAAGCTGTTGCGGACTCCCTGTGAGTGAAATACAGCAAACAGATTGTTAACAGTGGCTTTAGGAGCTGAATTTAGCTGTTGGTTTTACGTGTTCACTACGTTTTCGTGCACAGGAAGTCCTTGACTTACAACGGTTCCTTTACTGCCTGTTCGAAGTTACAACGGCAGTGAAAAAAAGTGACTTATTGTCAATTTTTCACTGTAACCATTGCACCCACATCTTTATTCCCTTTCCATTTCTCCTCCAGAAATATAACCTTTCTGGCTATCTCCAGCCACTTTCAACCCAAATGGAGTCACCTAATGAGAATTAAAGGTAATATCCTGCCCCTTTGAGCTATGTTCGGGTTGCCAATGTTTTTTTTCCCTGCAGGGTGAAACTGGTACCCATTTTCAAATTTGGGGCACCAGTATTTCTCCCTAGCCCAAATGAAGACCAATAAGTCAAGAGGTGCATTAAAAGGTAAAGGTAAAGGTTCCCCCGTACATGCCTGCTAGTCGTTTCCAACTCTAGGGGCCGGTGCTCATCTCTGTTTCAAAGCCGAAGAGCCAGCGCTTGTCCAAGGACGTCTCCATGGTCATGTGGCCGGCATGACTAGACGCCAAAGGCGCACGGAACGCTGTTACCTTCCCACCGGAGCGGTCCCTATTTTTCTACTTGCATTTTTACGTGCTTTCGAACTGCTAGGTTGGCAGAAGCTGGGACGAGTAACAGGCGCTCACTCTGCTACGCGGCGCTCGGGATTCGACCCGCCAAACTGCCAACCTTCTGATCAACAAGCTCAGCGTCCTAACCCACTGAGCCACCGCGTCCCTTTTAGAGGTGCATTAGGAGATTTCATATAAGCTGGAATCTGAGATCTGCCTCATCTTGAACATCAAAGCCCCTTTCAGATGCCCCCCCTCTAGCATAGTTTTTAATCTCCCATATTTTAGGAAAAAAGAAGAAAAATAGCATGCCAACTAACTGCACCAATTGTACATTATAATTCTGGCCTTCAGAATGGCTAAAGTCATTCCTCATGAACCTCAGTGTCGTTTTGTCTAGGGTTTGCTCTTTAATTCATTGGGTGTGCCACTTGCTGAGAATTTAATGTACACGGAGCTTCTTTTGCCAGCTCCTGGAAGTTAATTCTCCTTTTGCCAGCTGTCATAATTTAATTTTACCCTTTAAAAATGGCAGCAAGGACATGGTTGGCGCAGCAACAACGCAATGCATCTTTGAAAATTAAGAGCACAATACCTCTGAGGTTAGAAAAGAACAGGACTCAAAATGCCGGTGAGCGGCTACACCATTCGGCTTCTTTTAAGGGGTAGATCGGTGAGTATCTAAAGTCGGGCGAAGCTGGGAGTTACACAGGAAAAGGTTGCAAGGAGGGAAAGGAGGAGAGAAAAACCTGAAGGAGAAATGTGAACTCAGAGCATATGTAGGAGATGACCAGGCTGAGCCTGAGGGAGGGGTCAAATGAGTCCCTGTGTGCCTGCAAGAGATCTAAGTCCAGCCCACCTAGAATGTCCTTCTTATCTCCCACTCATTTTCCTTGACCGTTAGCTGGCCAGATTCTTTTAGAACGCTTAAGCTTGTAATAAATCTTTATATTCATTTCAGCTGCCTGAGTCTCCTCATTTTTCTGGTGCTTGACACTGTTGTGGACTGAAACCTCTTGTGGGCATGCAGGGACTCCTGACTTGTGATGCATTTGATTCCGCCCTCGGTCTCAGCCTTGTCATCGCCTACAGCAGACATGTCAAACTCAAGGCCCGTGGGCCAGATCTGGCCCGTGATGTGTTTAGGTCTGGCCTGTAAACAGACTAGTAGGAGGAAGTGATTGAGTATGTAGCAGGGGGGGGGGCAGGAATGAGCTGAACCAGCACAGCAGCACCAGAGAGGTCTGGGGGAGAGTCAGCTGGAACTGTGGTGTTCCAGCTGCTCTGCTGAGGCCTCGAGATCAGCGTGCACAGTTCCAGCTGAGGAGGGTTTCCGGAAGCCTCAGTGGTGGCTGGCAGCCTCACACAGTCTTCGGCCAGGGCTTGGAGGGGGGAGAGACCCCAGAATCAACACACGCAGCTCCAGCTGTTGAGCAGTGTGTGAAAAGGCCAGCTGGGCAGTGAGTGGACAGGGGAGGGGAGGATATAAAAGGAACAGTTTTGGCGGGAAGGAGGAGCAGTTAGGGGGGAGAGAAGGCGATAGGGACGAGAGGAGTGACAAGATGAAAACAATAAGACATGCAGCTGCCTTTATTTGGATACTCATGATGGAATTGACAAGGAGAGGCTTGTCTGAGGGAGAGAAGGGGATAGGATAGGGGAGGTTTTTGTGGGGCAAGCCTGAGGGGAGAGAAGGGGATAGGATAGGGGAGGTTTTTGTGGGGCAAGCCTGAGGGGAGAGAAGGGGATAGGATAAGGGAGGTTTTTGTGGGGCAAGCATGAGGGGAGAGAAGGGGATAGGATAGGCGAGGTTTTTGTGGGGCAAGCATGAGGGGAGACAAAGGGATAGGATAGGGGAGGATTTTGTGGGGCAAGACTGAGGGGAGAGAAAGGGATAGGATAGGCGGCGTTTTTGTGGGGCAATCCTGAGGGGAGAGAAGGGGAGAGGATAGGGGAGGTTTTTGTGTGGCAAGCCTGAGGGGAGAGAAAGGGATAGGATATGGGAGGTTGACCCCCTCTTCTTTATGACAACCCCTCAAATATTGGGAGACTGCTCTCATGTAATCCCTAGACCTTCTCTGCATTAGACTAGACATACCTAGTTCCCTTAACTGTTCCTCATATGGTTTACCCTCCAGACACCTTATCATCTTTGTTGCTCTTCTCTGAACTCTTCTAGGATCCTCACATCATTTTTTGTATCACGGTGACCAGAATTGGATGTGGCATTCCAAGTGGGGCCTCAGTCTCATCAGTACCTACGTGTCTAGAGACACTGCTACGCAACCACGGATCACATCCTTCCATACATTCTTGGACGTTTTTATGCCCCATCCGCATGAGCCCTTACCAAGTCTGCAATCCTCCTTGCTCTTCAGGGTTTTCCTTCGACTATCTAATAACAGGAGATTAAACACTCCGCCTAATTTCACTTTGAATATGCACTATTGTTTTCGCCGCAAGAAAGGCGACTCCTGTTTACAGTGCCAGGGAACAGTGAAACCTCCCCTCAGAAGAGGCTGATATAATATGGAAAGATGGTCGTGACGGTGATGGCCTCTTGAGATCAGAAAAGCGGGCAGATTCCACAGAACCAAGAAGTAGGACATCTCAGGAGTTTACACCAGGGAGAAAGCAGCTACTCTACAGCTCCAGAGCCAGTGCTACTGAGTCAGGAGTCAACAAGCTCAGTTGGAGAAGATCTCTTGAAGACCCACAAGTGGGACTCGGGACTTCTCACAGACCAGGGTAATCTGTGTGTGGAAGCAGTTGAACTTCAACATCTTTTCAAATATATTTTGTAGCCAAGGACTGCGATTCAGTACACATCATTCTCCCCACCCCACCCCGAAGATCTCTCGAAGCCCCTAACCCATGATAAATGTTGCTTAAAAATAGAGGAAGCTCACATCCTAATGCTTGTGGGGTGGAAAAAAAGTGAGCTGCGCTTCATTAGATTTGAAGGAGCTATTCTCTCCCAGCAGGGTTCTGGCTTGGCCCCATATTGAATTACGACGCTAAACAGAACAGGAAGGATCAGCCGTCCTAATTCTGTTTGATAGATTGCTTTGTCATTTTCAGATGCCAGATTGGAGGGTGCAGCCTTTTCCTTGCCAGGCTATAAACCTGGGGGGTGCTCAGGGAAAAAAAAAGAAGCAAATGCAGAGCGATTGTCAACAAGCTATTTAAATGTTTCCCACAGTAAATGACGATAACAGCAATGACCAAAGGCCACACCGCTCGGATCTGCACGTATGCCACATGGATACGTTTCAACATCCTGGGTTCTTAGGCTCCTTAGCTTGTCCCAACACCAGCTAAAGGACCAGCAGCTGTGATTTCACATATGTGCAATCATAATGCCGTGAGAAGATCACACAGGCTGACTGCAAGGACAACACGACAAAGGCAGCAACAACGCTGCCTCGGAAGATCTGCAAGACGTGTCACTTGCCCGCAAGTGAGAACTGGCGGGACCATGAAACAGAGAAAGTTGTAGATAATGGAGAGAAAGTGGTGTGGGACTTTAGAATTCAAACATACAAACATTCATAACACCCCAGACCTAACAACTTTTGATAAGAAAGACAAAAACGTCTGGATTGTGTATGTTGGCAGTTCCTGGAGACAGCAGAAGAGAAGATTACTTCCTGTCCGGCAGTGGTGGGATTCAAATAGGTGAACAACCGGTTCTCTGTGTGGATGCCACTTCTGGAGGTCCATTCTGGGCCTGGGCAACAAAAAATTAGCTACCGGTTCAGCCGAACTGGGGCGAACTGGCTGAATCCCACCACTGCTGTCCTGTCCTCAGAGGCTTGGAGAAGAAGCTGACTCTCTTCTTTATGACAGCCCCTCAAGTGCTGGAAGACTGCTATCATATAAAGAACGGTTGCTGGAACTGGGTATGTCCAGTTTAATGAAGAGAAGAACGAGGGGTGACTTGATAGCAGTGTTCCAGTATCTCAGGGGCTGCCCCAAAGAAGAGGGAGTCAAGCAGTTCTCCCAAGCGCCTGAAGGCAGGACAAGAAGCAACAGATGTAAACTAATCAAGGAGAGAAGCAACCTGGAATTAAGGAGAAATTTCCTGACAGAACAATTAACCAGTGGAACAACTTGCCTCCAGAAGCTGTGAATGCTGCAACACTGGACGTTTTTAAGAGGAGATTGGACAACCATTTGACTGAAATGGTATAGAGTTTCCTGCCTGAGTAGGAGTTGGACTAGAAGACCTCCAAGGTCCCTTCCAATTCTGTTATTCTATTCTATTCTGTTGTTCTGTTCTGTTCTCTATCCATTCCACATTCTATTCTATTCTATTCTATTCTATTCTATTCTATTCTATTCTATTCTATTCTATTCTATTCTATTCTATTCTATTCTATTCTATACTACATTCCATCCCATTCCATCCCATCCCATCCCATCCCATCCCATCCCATCCCATCCCATCCCATCCTATCCTATCCTATCCTATCCTATCCTATCCTATCCTATCCTATCCTATCCTATCCTATCCTATCCTATCCTATCATCACCCCTAGTCCTTCTCTCTGTTAGACTAAACATACTTAGTTCCCTTAGCTATCCATGGTACGATTTAGCCTCTAGACTCCTTATCATTTCTATTGCTCTCTCTGTACTCTTTCTAGGGACTCAGGGTCTTTTCTGCATCATGGTGACAAGCGCTGTTGTAAGTCCTTGACTTACAACAGTTCATTTAGCGGCCATCCAAAGCTACAAAGGCACTGAAAAATGTGACCTGCGAGCGTCTTTCACGCTTACAACCGTTGCAGCGTGCCCGTGGTCACGGGATCCAAAATTCAGATGATTGGCTAACGGCTCATATTGATGACGGTCGCGGCATCCCGGAGTCACACAAGTTTCATTCAGATGCTTTGGCAAGTGACCCATACTTGTGACGGTCGCAGAGTCCCAGGGTCAAGTGATCCCCCTTTTGCGACCTTCCGACAAGCCAGATTCACTTCACAACTATATTCCTATCTTGACAACCTGTGGCAAGAAAGGTTGTAACATGGGACAAAGTTTACTTAACTGCCATATCATTTAGCAACAGAAATTTGGGGCTCCCTTGAGGGCGTAAGTTGAGGACCACCTGTATGCGGTGTCCTGAGCTGCTCCCTCACGTAAACCGGAGTTCGGTGAATGGAGAGCTTTATTGTTCTTGGCGCTGTATTTGCACGGCGTTGTAATTTATGCCTTACGCTTGGCTCTTTTTCGCCTTATTTGCAGAAATAGACTATGTAAGCCACTCAGAGCCAGTTTCAAATGGAGGAGCATCTGAGCCGTGTAAACTACATGAATTAATGAAGAAAGAGAGAACGGTTTTTCTCCATTTTGGCAAGTTGAATTACGATCAGGAGGTGAAAACATTATTTACTATTTTGGTGCCACTGAGTCAGTGGCGACTTCTGGCGACCGCTTGGACAAATCGCTGCAGTGTTCCTGGCAAGATTTCAGAAGAGCAGTTTGCCATTGCGTCCTTCCCAGGGCTGAGAAAGAGGGACTGGCCCAAGGTCACCCAGCTGGCTTCGTGCCTAAGGTGGGACTGGAACTCACAGTCTTCAAAGTTTCCACCTTGAGGCCTTAACCGGTCCACAAACTGACTCTCAAGTCAAACACATGTTCCCTGTTAAAGTTATTCAAGCTATAGATGGTGATTGTTCTCACTGTTAGGAAGTTTCTCCTTAGTTCTAGGTTGCTTCTCTCCTTGACTAGTTTCCATCCGTTGCTTCTTCTCCTGCCTTCGGGTGCTTTGGAGAACAGCTTGACTCCCTCTTCTTTGGGGCAGCCCCTCAGATATTGGAATACTGCTGTCATGTCACCCCCAGTCCTTCTCTTCATTAGATCAGACATACCTAGTTCCCTGAACCATTCTTTGTATACTTTAGCTTCCAAATCTTTGCTACTAATTGCACACATACACGTGGACACACAGACGCACGTCATCCTCCTTATGGCTAATTCTTTTCCAGGACTGAAAGTGACTTTTCACCTTTGAAGATGGAAATGAGCTGTTTCACTCTTGCGTATCATAAAGACCCTTCACGGCTGGAGATATTAATGAACTCCTGACCTTTTGAGCATCTCCACGGGTGTCATTTGAAAATGGCCCTTTGAAAGCAATCAGAAGAAAGGATCTATTTTTAGTTAGCACGGATCCAACCAGGTCAACAAACCTTTGTCAGAAGGTCAACAGGTCTGCGGCACAGCTTTGGGGCTATTCATCTTGAAGTGCCTCATCTGTCTTTAAAATGGCTGAGGTTCCTCATTTAAAGAAATAGCCACCATTTAAACACTTCAGGGAGGAGACATTAGGATGTGTTTTAATCAACACTGTCACGGAGGGTTGGCGTGCTGCCCTACCAGCTTAGAAACCTCTAGATGTGTGGGCCTTTCCATGTCATAAGATTATTCAGTGAGTGCTCACTCTAGGTTCTATAATTACAGCATGCGAAACCATGTTTTGAACATCTTAGGATCGACACCAGAAGTAACCACCCTTGGCCACTTTAAGGCTTGAGGACTTCAACACCCAGAATTCCTTAGCCAACCGCGGTGGCTAAGGAAGGCTGGGAGTTGAAGTCCCCACAAGCCTTACAGTCTCCAAGACTGGACACCCATGACCTACCTACACAGTGAAGATATCAACGTTGGAAAAGTCTTCGTGCACGGGTCTAATCCACCCATCAGTGGGGTACAATACAGATCAAGACACTCAAAGGGGAAATCAAGATGCAATCGAATTAACCTGGAATTAAGGAGAAACTTCCTAAGAGTGAGGACAATTAACTGGGAAAACGGCTTGCCTTCAAAAGTTGTGAGTGTGCCATCACTGGAGGTTTTAAAGAAGAGATTGGACAGTCACTTGTCTGAAATGGTACAGGGTCTCCTGCTTGAGCAAAGGGGTTGGACTAGAAGACCTCCAAGGTCCCTTCCAACTCTCTTCTGATTGATTGATAGATTGAAAGCCTGCTGCTTTGAAAAACTCTCCTTTAAGGATTTGTTTTAAGAACATCTTAGATCAGGGGTCTTCAAACCTGGCCCTTTCATGACTTGTGGACTTCAACTCCCAGAATTCCTCAGCCAGGCATGCCTGGCTGAGGAATTCTGGGAGTTAAAGTCCACAAGTCATCAAAGGGCCAAGTTTGAAGACCCTTGTCTTAGATACTTGGCAATTTCTGCAGAAGGAGAACATCCCCTGTCCATAAATGGAATATAAGTATTTGGACTCAGGCTGTGGAAAGCATTGGCTTACAACCCTTGATTTAGCAACCATTCAAAGTCGCCACAGCACAAAAGTGGTTTACAACCAGTCCTTGCCCTTATCTCTGTCACAGCATGGCCAGGACCATAGCATCCAAATTTGGGGAACTTGGCAGCCGGCACGTATTTACGAGGGTCACGTGGTTGCCATTTGGGATTTTTCCCCAGCTGATTTCCAACAAGCAAACTCAAGGGGGTGGGGGGGAGCTGAATCTGCTTAACGGCCATGTGGTTCACTTAATGACTGCAGCAATTCATTTCACCAGGGTGGCAAAAAGGGTCATAAAACTCTATGTCACTCACTCAGCTATCTCCTTGCTTAGCAACAGAAATTCTTGTCCCAGCTCTGGACGTTAAGTACCTGGCACTGATGAGAATTTAGCTCTCTCTGTTTCTCCATTTCTTGCAAAATTGAATGAAAATGTCTTAGAATGCCACGCTTTCTATTCTATTCTAGGCAGGTGGCTATCCTCTTTCTCGTGGCACTTTTCCCCCCCTCGTTCACCCAGTTTTCTAATTTATCACCTTAAAGGTTCAAACAATATTTTAGGGCCTCTGAAGTCATTTCCTCCCTTCCTTGTGTTTTGTTCCAAAGGCACAATTAAAAATAATAATAATAATAATCTGATCAAACAAAGCAAATAAAGAGTCCAACAGCTTAACCCAAGGTTAAAAAATATGAAGCCAAGCCAATAATTTTGTGCCATTGGAAAAATTCCCACTTGAATGATGATGGAAAGAGAATATAGCACAGTGGTGCAACACCGTGGACCAAGTGCCAAGCAGGCTTTTAAAGAGGTATGAAATATTTCGGTGTTTTGACCCGGTTAGGACTTGGGTCTGAAGCAACTCCAAGGCTGAACAACTCAACAATGAAGTCTTAAAAACTTCAGCAGCCAACAGCACGCCACTTCTGTGAGTCTCATCAAGAAAAGGTACCGGTGTTTCCACAGAAGAGAAGTCAACCTCAACTTAAAGATGTTTTCAATAATTTTGCTTGCAGTGTAATTTTGATAGGTGAGCATTTCAAACCTGGAAAAAAATTAATAACCGTCTCTTCTTGAATTAAAACAAAATGGATAATAACCCTTCTTCTGAAAAAAAAAATACACAGAGACATGAACTGGAATTCTTTTACTGTGGCCTTTTCAGCTATTCAGAGATTGTTAAATTAGAGCAACTGTTTGCTTGTAGTCTAGATCTTGTTTGCCTAATCATTGTTGACTAAGATACAATCAGCATGTTCATTCAGTAGCTACTTCAGTTAGCCTTCATGTGAGAGAAAACAGGGGCTTTAGAAGACCATTCGGCGATGTAATGGTGGTACCAAAAGGGTGTGGGCAATTTATTTTGGCATCTTTAGCTTTTTAAGAGTGAGGATGGGAGAAGGAGCAACCAGAAGACTTGCCAGGATTAAGATGAAGCCTATTCTTCCACAAAGCTTCTAGACATACTAAACAGTCTAGCACCATGGGGGCGAACCTATGGCACGGGTGCCACAGGTGACACGCCGAGCCCTCTCTGTGGGCACGCGCGCTGTCACCCCAGTCCTAGGCCTTCAGCTGGGTTTTATAAAACCTTTTCGCTTTAGGCCTCCGCCGCCATGTACAAAAAAAAAAGGTTGAATCAATTAATTAATTTCAACTTCTGGTGGGAAAAAAATATCTTGCAAAGTTGGAATTGATTGATTGAACTTTTTAGTCCAACCTAGTCTGCTGTTACCACTGCAGCCACGCCCACCAATGGGCCACACCCATGCAATGGGCCATGCCCACCCAGCACCCAACGATACAAAGCTGGGTTTTGGGTTGCAGTTTGGGCACTCGGTGTCTCAAAGGTTCGCCATCACTGGTGTAGCAGTTACTAATATGAGCTGGAAAAAGCCAACATAGTTCCAGGCTGCATTAACCGAGGGATAGAATGAAGACCACGTAAAGTCTTAATACTACTTTACAATGCCTTGGTAAGGCCACACTTGGAATACTGCATCCAGTGTTGGTCACCACGATGTAAAAAGAATCTCGAGACTCTAGAAAGAGTGCAGAGAAAAGCAACAAAGATGAGGATTGGAGGCTAAATTATATAAAGAACGGTTACTGAAATTGGGTATGTCTAGTTTAATGAAGAGAAGGACCAGTGGTGACATGATAGCAGGGTTACAGTACCTCAAGGGTGGCCACCAAGAAGAGGGAGTCAAGCTATTCTCCAAAGCACCCGAAGGCAGGACAAGAAGCAACGGATGGAAACTCATCGTGGAGAGAAGCAAGCTAGAATTAAGAAGGAGTTTCTTGACAGTTAGAACAATTAATCAGTGGAACAACTTGTGAATGCTCCAATTCTCCAAGGAGAAATGATTCGCCGATGGTGGAAACACTTCTTGAAGTCAAGTGCTGCTTCATCCGAAGTGTTGGTATTTGTAACCGTCTGGAAAAAGAGTTTGACAACTCTTGGGATCATATATAGCTTGATGTGTAGCAGCCCAAGGCAAAAACCGTTCCAAGATCAGATCACTTCCATCTGCAGGTGGGCCAGTGAGAAAAATCCCTCGCTGAATGCTTTCCTTCCTAGCTCCCAATAAAGAGAAATAGAGCGTTGTTACTGCCTGTTTTTAGCATATAGCCATATAAATAAACACCGAGTCACTGCTCAGTTTACACTAAGCCCTTATCCCAAGGGAAAGTTAGCCATTCCAGAAACCAAGGTTTAGCTGAAAGACAAGATGCAGACAGATGAATTCATTAAATGAACAGGCCTCCTCCGGGCCCAGCTGAATATTGCAGACGGAGAGGAAAATAGCTTTAAAAAAAGGATATATATATATATCCTTTTTTTAGGAGCCGGTGCTCATCTAGGGGCCGGTGCTCATCTCCGTTTCAAAGCCGAAGAGCCAGCGCTTGTCCGAGGACGTCTCCGTGGTCATGTGGCCGGCATGACTAGATGCCAAAGGCGCACGGAACGCTGTTACCTTCCCACCGTAGCGGTCCCTATTTTCCTACTTGCATTTTTTATGTGCTTTCGAACTGCTAGGTTGGCAGAAGCTGGGACGAGTAACAGGCGCTCACTCTGTTACGTGGCACTCGGGATTCGACCCGCCAAACTGCTGATCGACAAGCTCAGCGTCCTAACCCACTGAGCCACCGCGTCCCTAATATATATATATACTGTGTGTGTGTGTGTGTGTATATATATATATATATATATATATATATATATATATATATATATATATATATATATATATATATATATATATATATATATATATATATATATATATATATACATACATATATATATACATACATACATACATACATACATGCACCAAACTGTTGAGGTAACGGTTTAGTGACCGTGCAAAGTTACAACGGCACTGGAAAAAGTGATTTATGAACGTTTTCCACACTTACGACAATTGCAGAATCCCCATGGTCACATGACCAAAATTCAGGTGCTTGGCAACTGACTCATACTTACGATGGTCGCTGTGTCCCGGCGTCTACAGGTAGCCCTTCTGTATTTCTGCTTTTCTCTCCGTCCTTCATTTCTGTCACGGTGATCTCACGTCCGGATTCTTCCATTATTTTTCAGATTCTTTTTTTCAAATATCTTGCCCCGATGTGTGTCTATCTCCCGTTATCATGTTGTACACCAAGGACAGTCAAACCCAGGTAGAGAAGAAGGAAGGGAGAAAAAAAGTCTTTTGTGGTGCCGTGCCTCCAGTCTGCATAATTTTTACAGAAACTCTGAAAGCATGAAGGTAAAACTGTTTAGCGTATATAACTGAGGAAGACTCAAGCAAAAGCACTATATTGCAGTTGGAATTGATAAGGATTATTTTATGAAGCATCTCAATTAAGACTCAGCCCTACTTTATCGTGCGCTTAAGAATTCTGCAAGAATTGGCTAACATTTGCTAACCCTAACCCTCCCCCTTCTGACAAGCAAACTCAATGGGGAAGCCGGCTTCCCTTAACAACCCCGTGTTACTAAGTTAACAACTGCAGACATTCACTTAAGAAGAAAGGTCGTGTCGTGGAAAAACCCAATGGAAAAGACGAGAGACAGCAACACAAAACAATAGTTCTTACTTTAAGATTCAGAGGTTTATTTTGCTAATGGTTTGGAACATAGCAAGCATAATAACACAACGTCACTTACGTGAACAACCCATGGCAATGAGGACCATATGGTTATTGTTGTTGTTGTTGTTAGTTGCGAAGTCGTGTCCAACACATTGCGGCCCTATGGACAGCGTTCCTCCAGGCCTTCCTGTCCTCTACCATCTTCTGGAGTCCATTTAGGCTCACGCCTACTGCTTCAGGGACTCCATCCAGCCACCTCCTTCTCTGTCGTCCCCTTCTTCTCTTGCCCTCCATCTTTCCCAGCATTAGGCTCTTCTCCAGTGAGTCCTTCCTTCTCATTAGGTGGCCAAAGTATTTGAGTTTTAGCTTCAGGATCTGGCCTTCTAAAGAGCAGTCAGGGTTGATCTCCTCTAGGACTGACCGGTTTGATCGCCTAGCAGTCCAAGGAACTCGCAGGAGTCTTCTCCAGCACCAGAGTTCAAAGGCCTCAATTCTTTGGCGCTCAGCCTTTTTTATCGTCCAACTTTCACTGCCATACATTGCAACTGGGAAGACCATAGCCTTGACTATACGCACTTTTGTTGACAGGGTGATGTCTCTGCTTTTTAGTGTGCTGTCTAGATTTGCCATGGCTTTCCTCCCAAGGAGCAAGCGTCTTTTAATTTCTTGGCTACAGTCCCCGTCTGCGGTGATCTTGGAGCCCAGGAAAATAAAATCTGTCACTACCTCCATTTCTTCCCCATCTATTTGCCAGGAATTGAGAGGGCCGGATGCCATGATCTTGGTTTTCTTAATGTTTAGTTTCAACCCAACTTTTGCACTCTCCTTCTTCACCCGCAACAAGAGACTCTTTAGTTCCTCTTCACTTTCTGCCATTAGACTGGTATCATCTGCATATCTTAGGTTGTTGATATTTCTTCCAGCAATCTTAATTCCAAGTTTTGATTCATCTAGCCCTGCCTTTCTCATGATGCGCTCTGCATATAAGTTAAATAGGCAAGGCGACAGTATACAGCCTTGCCGGACTCCTTTCCCAATTTTGGACCAATCAGTGGTTCCGTGTCCAGTTCTCACTGTTGCTTCTTGGCCCGCATATATGGTTATAGCAAAGTCCAAAAGGACAGCTATAGGCCAATGGCAAATCAATCAGGTCCAATTCCAACCTTTTATACCCTTTCTCGTTCTAAGACTATAGTCAGATGGTCCGCTGACTTTTTACTGACTTTTGCTGACTTTTTACTGACCTCCTGCTGACGTTCTGCTGAACATAACTTTCCACATATACCCATGTACATTGGAACCCGCATCCATCAGCTACTTTCAGTGCCCTATTTCCTACTGTTCCAGTCCTCATGTTCTAAATACATTTGAAACAAGCAAGCTTAGCCAAATCTTATTAAATAAAATACAACTGCAAGCTGCAAAATTAAGCATAGCACAGACTTTGGTTCAACACTTTGTCCGCGAGGCCTGAATCGGTTTACCTGGGCCTAAACCTTCCGTAAAAGAACAACAGACAATATTTTTGCTTTCCGCAGTCGTAAAAGGGGGCAGAAGTCACTTCACAAGTGTCTCGCTTAGCAACAGGAATCTTGGTTCCGTTGTGGTTGTACGTTGAAGGGCTACATGTAGCAATGCAGAGGAGAGGAGTCAGAGATTTCTACACACGGCAATGGGTTGTTTAGACACAGTAACAGTAACGGGGCAAACTGGTGAAGTCCTGGGGTTTGTGCGACCTGTTTAAAAAAGGCATTTTGCAGGTTACAACTCATCACGATGCAAAAGCGAACTGTTTTATCGCTTTCTTTTCCCATTTAAAACAAAAAGATGCAGAGAGGAAACCGCAGGCAAGGAAAGATAAAAACTTTCCTCCTTCACTAATGCAGGTAATCCTCAGCTCACGGCCGCGACTGAGGCCAACAATTCCATTGCTAAGCATGACAGCTGTTCAGTGAATTTTTGCCCCACTTTACAACCTTTCCTTGACACAGTTTTCAAGTGAGTCACTGCAATGGTTAAGTTAGTCACAGGGGGTTGCTCAATGAATCCAGCTTCCCCCACTGACTTGGCTTGTCAGAAGGTCGCCAAAGGGGACCAGGTGACCGCGGGACACTGCAACCATCATAAATACGAGTCAGTTGCCAAGCATCTGAATTTTGATCATGTGACCCTGGGGATGCTGCAACGGTGGCAAGTGTGAAAAATGGTTCATAACCCACTTTTTTTTCCACTGGTGTGGAACTTCGAAAGGTTACTAAGTGAATTGTTGTAAATCAAGGACGATCTGTAACACATCCAGGCTGCATGAATTCAAATGACCACTGGAGGGCAGCAAAGAAACAGATTTTGTGTGTGTGTCTCTCTGTGTGTGTGTGTGTGTGTGTCTGTGTGTCTGTGTGTGTGTGTGTGTGCATGTGCGCGCACGCACGCACACGCGCATGCAGGAGGTAAAGTATGTCTTTACTGCCTTCTAATGGCTCTTCAGATATTTTGCAGCTCAGATCAGATCAGCCCTAGCTAATCAGGATTTGCAGACATTTGTTTGTTTGTTGGTTGGTTGGTTGGTTGGTTGGTTGGTTGGTTGGTTGGTTTGATAGACATGTTTTCAAAAATGTATCCTCAGCTACAGCCTGAAACCGAGAACTCCAAAGATGTCAAGCTAAGAAGCATTTGATTCCTCAATTCCATTTAATGTGATTTCATAAAACTAAGAAAGGTCAGATCTAATTATTGATGGAATGGGAGATCTCCCGCAATACCCCAAGATGATAGTCTACATAGGAAAGTTAGGGAAGGGGGAAGACACCTGGAAAAAGCAGAGGTGAAACTACTTAATTAATATACGATTGCCAAGAAAATGCCTCGGATGTTTTCATGAAGTTTCCAGCAGCGAAACCTAATAGATATATTGGACGTAAATCAGGCCACAACCCAAGAGCAACAATCTTCTTTTCTCATTGAGAAGGAAAGCATGAGAATTAGCCTCAAGTTTGACTTTATAAAGGATGTCCCCAGGTGGTCCTTGCAAGAGGTGATCCTGGACTCCTCAACCAGTTTGGCAAATTGTGGAAAAGCTGACCTCTAGTGTGGATATAATAAACTGAAATTTCTCAGGAACAGCTGGAAAACTGGCCTTCATAGATGTTCTCCTGCTCCTGAAGTTCTTCCAACTAGTATGCTGGTTATCGATATACTACTAAATCTCTCGTGACCTTCAAAAAGGTGAAACTGTACATCATAGAGCAGGGCTTTTCAACCAGTGATACAGGTGCCACCCGTGGTACATTGGCACCTGGCAGGTGGTACACGACCATCCTAGAAAAGTGGTAGCAGGGGAGGGGAATGAGCTGAACCAGTGGCAGCACCGCACAAGCCTGAGCGAGAGATGGCTGAAGCTGCAGGGCTGTCAGGGCTCAGCGGAAGCGCCAGGATCAGCGCCAGGATCCAGCTGGAGCTTGGCACTGATCCTGATGCTTCTGCTGAGCCCAGAAGAAGCGCCGATCAGCTGGAATGTTGCAGCATCTCCAGGGTCTTGTGATTTACATTCAGATACTTGGCAACTGATTCATATTTATGACGGTCACAGTGTCCCAGGGTCATGTGAAGTGACCAAAACCTGCTGCAACTACCCAGCAGAGGGGGGAGGGGATACACACACACACACACACACACACACACACACACACATACACACATTCCTTCCTTCCAGTCTAATGCACAACCCTGGGATTCTCAATCAGCTATTAAGCCAATCAACACTGAACCCTCTTTAGTTTCTCTTAAGATTAGTCAAAAAAGATTAGATGCAGGAAACAGTTGTTCCATCCGAAGTCTAGATGTAATCTAAATTTAAATGTACCATTTAAGTGACATTTTAGTGCCTGGTAAATTCTAGATTCAATTTCAGTGGAATTCAGATGCTCCGCATAAAAACGAAGAGGGAAAACGGGAAGAACAAACTCTTATTTCTTCCACTCTTCTATGAAATTATGCATAATCATTTCCTGTAAATGCAAACTGATGAGATATCCGAATGGGTTTACAATCCTGCCAGAAAGTAATATTCTCCCTCAAGCATACAATGGAAGACACCACTCTAATCAAATGTAATGCTACTGGATTATTTCCAGCAGAGTTAATAACACAAATAGAATACTTTGTTCGCCTGCATGTCTAAATTCTGAGAAGAATTACTTCCAGAATTACTCAGCATATAGACTGATTACTCTAGCCATTCAGCCATCTAAAAGATATTCCCTTCCTTCGCCTTGCTCTCAAAATTGTTCTAAAAAAACAAAAAAAAATATCTTTTTTTTAAGAAGGGATACTTTTTTCACCGATGTTCTTACCAACACGCGATTTCTTCACTTGCATTACATTCTTGAGGAGCCACAGAATAACAGAATTGGAAGGGACCTTGGAGGTCTTCTAGTCCAGCCCCCTGCTCAGGCAGCAGAGCCTGTACCATTTCAGACAAATGGCTGTCCAGTCTCTTCTGAAAAACCTCCAGTGTTGGAGCATTCACCACCTCTGGAGGCAAGCTGCTCCATTGGTTGATTGCTCTCCATCTTAGGAAGTATCTCCTTAGTTCCAGGTTGCTTCTCTCCTTGATGAGTTTCCATCCGTTGCTTCTTCTCCTGCCTTCAGTTGCTTTCGAGAACAGCTTGACTCCCTCTTCTTTGGGGCAGCCCCTGAGATACTGGAAGACTGCTATCATGTCCACCCTCGTCCTTCTCTTCATTAGTCTAGACCAGACATGTCAAACACAAGGCCCGGGGGCTGGATCCGGCCCGCGAAGTGGTTTCATGCGGTCCGCGAAGCCACCCTGGAAACAGTGAGGGAATGGCCCCCACTGCCTTGGCCCTGGCCCAGAGACCCTCCTTCTGCCAGAGACCCTCAGATCTGTCCCACTCCTGCCCAGGCTCCCATAGGCACCCTTGATGTGAACGAGGTAGAGTTGGCCATGCCCACCCAGTAGGCCATACGCACTCTAGCCACGCCCACCCAGTAGGCCACGCCCACCCTGGCCATACCCACCTGGCCCCCTGAGGGCAACCACAATGCTGATGCGGCCCTCAGTGAAATTGAGTTTGACACCCCTGGTCTAGACATTCCCAATTCCAGCAATCGTGCCTGATATGTTTTAGCCTCCAGTCCCCTGATCATCTTTGTTGCTCTTCTCTGCTCTCTTTCTAGAGTCTCAACAACTTTTTTTTTACGTTGTGGCAACCAAAACAGGAAAGTAAGGAGTGAGGCATGAAATCATTAGAAAAGAACAAATACTTTTTTTAGACATTTGGTTCTGGTCCTCAGGATCTTCTCATTTCTGCCAGACACGGCAACCCATCGGATCTTATCTGCTCTGGGGCTTGTAGACACTGGGTCCAAAACTCAAAGACTCTAAAATGTTACTGATCTATGGCACCAAGTAAAAATGCTGCAGGTTACTTCTGAGTCCCAAATTTAATAATAATAATAATAATAATAATAATAATAATAATAATAATAATAATAATAATAATAATAATAATAATAATAATAATAATAATAATAATAATAATAATAATAAGAAGAAGAAGAAGAAGAAGAAGAAGAAGAAGAAGAAGAAGAAGAAGAAGAAGAAGAAGAAGAAGAAGAAGAAGAAGAAGAAGAAGAAGAAGAAGAAGAAGAAGAAGAAGAAGAAGAAGAAGAAGAAGAAGAAGAAGAAGAAGAAGAAGAAGTTGGAAGGGACCTTGGAGGTCATCTAGTCCATCCCCCTGCTCAGGCAGGAAACCCTATACCATTTCAGACAAATGGCTGGCCAGTCTCTTCTTAAAAACTTCCAGTGTTGGAGCATTCACCACTTCTGGAGGCAGGTGGTTCCACTGGTTAGTTGTTCTAACTGTCAGGAAGTTTCTCCTTAGTTCTAGGTTGCTTCTCTCCTTGACTAGTTTCCATCCGTTGCTTCTTGTCCTGCTTTCAAGTGCTTTGGAGAATAGCTTGACTCCCTCTTCTTGTGGCAGCCCCTGAGATATTGGAACACGGCTATCATGTCACCCCTAGTCCTTCTCTTTGTTAAACTACACATACCCAATTCCCTATATGTTTTAGCCTCCAGTCTAAACTGGGGACATGCGATCTGTAAGTCTAACAATTGAAGAAGAAAAAAGCTAATGCAAGCAGATGGGCAATTTCCAGATGGGTGGAAATTCCAGCCCCCACAATTCTCAACAAAGGCTATGTTGGCAAGGGAATTTTGGAAACTGAAGCTCACCAAATCTGGGAAGTGCCCAGGTTGAGAACAGTAGGAAGATTCGTGTTATATGTGCCTCAAGACAGTTTGCACTGAAGCCATTTTCATTCTCGGAGCACCACTATCCGCTGCGTTGATAATGTAATTAGGTACCTCAAACCTTGTCAGATCATGGCCAACCAAATAGCTCAGGAAACTCATCATCTAGAACAGTGAGAGCCCTACAGTTTTGTCAGGATTGCGTAAAAATGTCTATGGAGGTTCTCGGTCATCCAGGCCTGATTGTCCCAAAGGTGCTTTTCTGTTTGTTTTCTAAAACAGGAGTCAATAGCTTGAGCTATTGGCAGGGAACCAATTTTTACACGTGGGTCTCCAAAGGAAACGTTTGGGGGCCTGGAGAGATGTGGCCTTGGGGGACCTCAGTCTGGCATGCATGAGCTTCAGCTGCTGATGTTCAGTGCTGGTCTTCAATAATGAACCTGCCTGTTGCTCCTGGCTAGTCATAAACATCAGGAAGATAGTGACAGCTGCCTCACCCACCTGTTGAATATCTGGTGCGATTCTCAATCTAGAAGACGTTTCTCATCCACGGTGCTTCAGAATGATATGTCCTCTCTGGAGCGTCTTCTCTTTGTAATGCGCTAAGGACTTTACTCTGGTCCTTGGGATGCTTACAGGAACTGCTAAAAATGGAACTTGGCACCAATTAACATCTGCATCATAACATCAGGTGGGGATTTATAATCTTGGCCACATTTTGTGCTTCCGTTTGGAGAGCTCAAATCCAGCCTTCTTGTGCCTCTGTCAAGTTAAATTTGTCTCCTTGGAAAGTTACTGGGGGGAAAAGAAAGAAAAAAAAGATTACTCAACGCTAATTTCAATTAAGAGTTAGATGAAAGCCCTTTCATAAATATTGCCGGGATGGACAGACTCACATTTGATGACCTTGAATAACCAGCTCATCCACCTGCATCCAAAAACAGATGAGGAGGAAAAAAAAAAAGAGACGATATGTCTTTTCAAACGTTCTAACGCGTATGCATTAAAAAATGGGGTAAGACAATGGACATTAGGAAGATTGTAAAAAACAAAAAGCGTCTCTCTCCAACGAGATCATTGTTGAATTCCCACGAATAGGGGAGAATGTGTCTGGAGGACCCAACACACTTCCGAATTACATACCCTACAAAGGCTAAGAAACAGAAATCTGATGAAATCTCCAAATGTCACCAGAGTTTTATATCAGTCTTCTCTAGCTGTGAACACTTGTGAAGAACATCTTCATCTCTGCATTGATATTGTCGAGAACCAAGTTGCCAGGATGACTGTTCTTAAAAAATGCATCGGGATTGCAATTTAATAAGATTCCAGCCAGGATAAACTTCTTGCCATACTGACTGGTGAATTTTTAAAAAAATCAAAGAAGAGCAACTAAAATGATCAGGGGCCTGGAGACTAAAACATACATAAGAACGGCTATGGGATTTGGGATCAGTTTACATTCCAATTCCAAAGAAAGGCAGTGCCAAAGAATGTTCAAACTATCGCACCATTGCACTCATTTCTCATGCTAGTAAAGTCATGCTTAAAATCCTACAAGCTAGACTTCAGCAGTATGTGGATCGAGAACTACCAGAAGTACAGGCAGGATTTCGAAGAGGCAGAGGAACTAGAGATCAAATTGCCAACATACGCTGGATCATGGAGAAAGCTAGAGAGTTCCAGAAAAACATCTACTTCTGCTTCATTGACTATGCTAAAGCCTTTGATTGTGTGGATCACAACAAACTGTGGCAAGTTCTTAAAGAGATGGGAGTACCAAACCATCTTATTTGTCTCCTGAGAAACCTATATGCGGGCCAAGAAGCAACAGTGAGAACTGGACACGGAACCACTGATTGGTTCAAAATTGGGAAAGGAGTCCGGCAAGGCTGTATACTGTCACCTTGCCTATTTAACTTATATGCAGAGCACATCATGAGAAAGGCAGGGCTAGATGAATCAAAAGTTGGAATTAAGATTGCCGGGAGAAATATCAACAACCTAAGATATGCAGATGATACCACTCTAATGGCAGAAAGTGAAGAGGAACTAAAGAGCCTCTTGTTGCGGGTGAAGAAGGAGAGTGCAAAACGTGGGTTGAAACTAAACATTAAGAAAACCAAGATCATTGCATCCGGCCCTCTCAATTCCTGGCAAATAGATGGGGAAGAAATGGAGGTAGTGACAGATTTTATTTTCCTGGGCTCCAAGATCACTGCAGATGGGGACTGTAGCCAAGAAATTAAAAGACGCTTGCTCCTGGGGAGGAAAGCCATGGCAAATCTAGACAGCATACTAAAAAGCAGAGACATCACCCTGTCAACAAAAGTGCGTATAGTCAAGGCTGTGGTCTTCCCAGTTGCAATGTATGGCAGTGAAAGCTGGACCATAAGAAAGGCTGAGCGCCAAAGAATTGAGGCCTTTGAACTATGGTGCTGGAGAAGACTCCTGCGAGTCCCTTGGACTGCAAGGCAATCAAGTCCTAGAGGAGATCAACCCTGACTGCTCTTTAGAAGGCCAGATCCTGAAGACTTTGGCCACCTAATGAGAAGGAAGGACTCACTGGAGAAGAGCCTCATGCTGGGAAAGATTGAGGGCAATAGAAGAAGGGGACGACAGAGAATGAGGTGGCTGGATGGAGTCACTGAAGCAGTAGGCGTGAGCTTAAATGGACTCCAGAAGATGGTAGAGGACAGGAAGGCCTGGAGGAATGTTGTCCATAGGGTCGCGATGGGTCGGACATGACTTCGCAGCTAACAACAACAAGTCTAAGGAACCTGCCAACAAAACCCCGTATAGTCAAGGCTATGGTTTTCCCAGTTGCAATGTATGGCTGTGAAAGTTGGACCATAAGGAAGGCTGAACGGCAAAGAATTGAGGCCTTTGAACTATGGTGCTGGAGAAGACTCCTGCGAATCCCTTGGACTGCAAGGCGATCAAACCGGTCAGTCCTAGAGGAGATCAACCCTGACTGCTCTTTAGAAGGCCAGATCCTGAAGTGGAAACTCAGATACTTTGGCCACCTAATGAGAAGGAAGGACTCACTGGAGAAAAGCCTAATGCTGGGAAAGGTTGAGGGCAAGAGAAGAAGGGGACGACTAAGAATGAGTGGCTGGATGGAGTCACTGAAGCAGTAGGTGTGAGCTTAAAGGGACTCCAGAAGATGGTACAGGACAGGAAGGCCTTGAGGAACATTGTCCATGGGGTCGCGATGGGTCAGACACAACTTCGCAACTAACAACAACAAGTCTAAGGAAAAGAAGAAATAGGGGAGACATGATAGCAGTGTTCCAGTATCTGAGGGGCTGCCACAAGGCAGAGGGGCCAGATTGTTCACCAAAGCACCAGAGGGAAGGACGAGAAACAATGTTTGGAAACTGGTTAAGGAGAGAAGCAACCTGGAATTAAGGAGAAAGTTCCTGACAGTGAGGACAATTAAACAGGGGAACAGAAGTTGCCTCCAGAAATCGTGGGCGCTTCATCACTGGAGATTTTTTAAGAGGAGATTGGACATCCACCTGTCTGAGATGATATAGGTTCTCCTGCTTGAGCAGGGGGCTGGACTAGAAGACCTCCAAGGTCCCTCTCAATCCTATCTTTCTATGTTCTACTAGCACAATTGAGCAGAAAGTTGCTGTGCTCACATCAAAAAGAAAAAAAAATGTCAGGCTCTCTCAGAAGGTATCAACGAACACAAGGTTGTTGTTTTTTTTAACACGTTGCATTTGTTAGCTCACACGCCACTTGTCGTCTGTCTCGTATATAACTTGCCTCTTCATAACCGTTTGGACTTTCCCCAGATCCATTCCACCCCAGTTAAGTGCTAACAATAAGTGAGCCACACATGCATTTAATGAGATAAACTGCGCCTCAAGACTAATAATGCTTTCCTTCTACAACAAGCAACATAGAAGCATCAGTTAGCTGCTCGTCAAGATAAAACGCCCATCTCTAAAATGTCCACCCCGTCTCAAAGCCCAGGAACTGCTCATTCAGAGAGGCAGCCCAATTAATCTAACAAAGAACATCAGGCGATTGAGCTAAGGCTGTTTATAAAAGCTTATCTTCAGAAACAAACTCAATTTCCTCTTTCTACCGGTGGACATATTGTCCTGATATTTTGATAGCGTGGGAGCATGTCACGCATCAGTGTGAAGCAATAATGGGGGTGACCTTGTTTTTTTTTCCCCTGGGGAACAAAAGATAAGATTGTTATGGAATCCAGATCAGACTTCTAGCTTGATAGAAGACATAGGTGTCCACCAGTTCTGGTCACCACATTACAAAAAAGATGCTGAGACTCTGGAAAGAGCAACTAAGACGATTAAAGGCCTGGAGACTAAAACACATGAAGAACGATTGCAGAAGTTGGGTATGGTCAGTCTGGAGAGAGGAAGGACTTGGGGTGGTGGTGGACATGATAGCAGTCTTCCAATACTTGAGGGGATGCCACAAAGAGAAAGGGGTCAACTTATTTTCCAAAGCACCAGAAGGCAGGACAAGACGCAACAGATGGAAACTAATCAAGGAGAGAAGCAACCTGGAACTAAGGAGAAATTTCCTAACAGTGAAGACAATTAACCAGTGGCACAGCTTGACACTGGAAGTTGTGGGTGCTCAAGAAGAGACTTTTCTGAAATGGGGCATAGGGTTTCCTGCTAGAGCAGGGGGATGGACTAGAAGACCTCCAAGGTCCCTTCCAGCTCTATTCTGATTCTGATTCTGATTAGAGGCTGACTTGAGCTGCTTTCAAAACACTAAGATGAGTCGGACCTAGTCAGTTGAATGGACTTCATCAACAATTTCTAGAACTATAGACTAGACTCAGAATATCCTGGAAGAAATGTCTATGGAGGTTCTCAGTCCTCCAAGTCATGGTTGTCCTAAAGGTGCTTTTTTAAGAGGCAACTGGACTTTCTTGTTTTCCTTTGAAGATGTTTTGCTTCTCATCCAAGAAGCTTCTTCAGCTCTGACTGGATGGTGGGGAGTGGAAGGATTTATATTCTGTCTGCAAGGAGGATAAATCCTTCCCTTCCCCACCATCCAGTCACGGCTGAAGAAGCTTCTTGGATGAGAAGGGAAACGTCTTCAAAGAAAAACAAGGAAGTCCAGTTGCCTCCTGAAAAAAGCATCTTTGGGACATCCTAGAAGAAAACTCATTCTGTGTTACAGCCAAGAACTTCTGGCTCCATGAAGCCACCAAGATGCAAGGCAGGGGTGAAAGGAAGGCTGTGCAGACATTTTGTTCCAAACTATTTCCAACAGGGAAGTTCTCAAAGCTTCTTGAGACCAAACCTCTCAAAGCTTGGTGAGCATTTGGGAAGTATTTCAAGCTCATAAAAAGCTATTCTCTTTTCAGACCCTTCCAAAACAGATTCCTATTCAAACTGTAAGTTTCACACCAAGGCGATGAGTAAAACAAGTTTTCAGTGGTTAATACAATACTATTTATTGAGGCCTTTGAACTGTGGTGCTGGAGAAGACTCCTGCAAGTGCCTTGCAAGGCGATCAAAACGGTCAGTCCTAGAGGAGATCCACCCTGACTGCTCTTTAGAAGGCCAGATCCTTGAAACTCAAATCCTTTGTCCACCTAGTGAGAAGGAAGGACTCACTGGAGAAGAGCCTAATGCCGGGAAAGGTTGAGGGCAAGAGAAGAAGGGGACGACAGAGAATGAGGTGGCTGGATGGAGTCACTGAAGCAGTAGGCGTGAGCTTAAAGGGACTCCAGAAAATGGCGGAGGACAGGAAGGCCTGGAGGAACGTCGTCCATGGGGTCACGATGGGTCGGATATAACTTTGCAACTAACAACAAGAACAATTTATGACTGATCCTTTGAATTGTGAGACATGTTTGGCAAATTCTAGAATTTCCTAATTCCTTCCTAGTTTTAGAGGGAGAAGTTGGGAGAAGAAACAAGAGAATCAGCGTTGCTGATAGGATTGTCAGTAAACGCCTACCTTGAATACATACAACACATTCTTACTACCAGTCTTCATCAGGCAAATCAGGCAATCAGACTTGTACAGAGGTCCAAAAAGTTAGGAAGGATTATCTCAATGGTCTCTTCTATGAAGCATTCTATGTTTTTACGGTAATTAGAAAAAGGTGAAGAAAACCAATTAATTTTTGTTTCTGTTTTTAAGATACAAATTTGCACCCTGATTAAAAGGTAAAGGTCAAGGTTCCCCCGCACATGCGTGCTAGTTGTTTCCGACTCTAGGGGCCGGTGCTCATCTCCGTTTCAAAGCCGAAGAGCCAGTGCTCGTCCAAGGACGTCTCCGTGGTCATGTGGCCGGCATGACTAGACGCCAAAGGCGCACAGTACGCTGTTACCATCCCACCGTAGCGGTCCCTATTTTTCTACTTGCGTTTTTACCTGCTTTCGAACTGCTAGGTTGGCAGAAGCTGGGACGCATAACAGGCGCTCACTCTGCTACGCGGCACTCGGGATTCGACCCACCAAACTGCCGACCTAATCAACAAGCTCAGCGGCCTAACCCACTGAACCACTGCGTCCCTTTTAGGTAAAGGTAAAGGTTCCCCCGCACATGTGTGCTAGTCGTTTCCGACTCTAGGGGCCGGTGCTCATCTCTGTTTCAAAGCCGAAGAGCCAGCGCTTGTCCGAGGACGTCTCCGTGGTCATGTGGCCGGCATGACTAGACGCCAAAGGCGCACGGAACGCTGTTACCTTCCCACCGCAGTGGTCCCTATTTTTCTACTTGCATTTTTACGTGCTTTCGAACTGCTAGGTCGGCAGAAGCTGGGACGAGTAACAGGCGCTCACTCTGCTACACGGCACTCAGGATTCGACCCGCCAAACTGGCGACCTTCTGATCGACAAGCTCAGCGTCCTAACCCACTGAGCCACCGCGTCCCTTTTAGGAGGACCCAAAATAAAAGAAAGAACTTTCCTTCAAAACAGAGGTGAGGTTAAAGGAGAAAGAGCCATCACAATAGCTATCATCAAAAAAAATGTTTTGATGTGAGCAATGGCTTAATTTCAGAGATGCAGGAAGCGCAATTTCCAAATTAAGTTGAAGCAGTACTCTGAATAAATCCTTCTGTTAGAGAGAAGACAGACTGTCCTAGCTTCTTAAGGAGTCCATGAAAAACAAGATGTTGCTTTCCAGCGGTGGTGAGGGACACTGAATACAGAATAACAGAGTTGGAAGGGACCTTGGAGGTCTTCTAGTCCAACCCCCTGCTCAGGCAAGGAAACCCTATACCATTTCAGACAAATGGTTGTCCTGATTTCTTCTTAAAAACTTCCAGTGTTGGAGCATTCACAACTTCTGGAGGCAGGCTGTTCCACTGGTTAATTGTTCTAACTGTCAGGAAGTTTCTCCTTAGTTCTAGGTTGCTTCTCTCCTTGATTAGTTTCCATCCGTTGCTTCTTGTCCTGCCTTAAGATGCTTTGGAGAACAGCTTGACTCCCTCTTCTTTGGGGCACCCCCTGAAATATGGTAAGACTATCATGTCCCCCCTCGTCCTTCTCTTTATTAAACTAGACATACCCAATTCCTGCAACCGTTCTTTATATGTTTTAGCCTCCAGTCCCCCAATGATCTTTGTTTATTGGAGATTCTCCATCATCCAGGTCCTGGTTGTCCCAAAGGTGCCTTTTCCAGGAGGCAACTGGACTTCCTTGTTTTTCTTTGAAGACATTTCGCTTTTCATCCAAGAAGCTTCTTCAACATCTCGTCAGAGGTGAAGAAGCTTCTTGGATGAGAAGCGAAATGTCTTCGAGGCAAAACAAGAAAGTCCAGTTGCCTCCTGAAAAAAAACCACCTTTGGGACAATCATCTTTGTTGCTCTTCTCTGGACTCTTTTTTACAGAGTCGCCACGTCTTTTTTATAAGAGGGTGACCAAAACTGGATGCCGTGTTCCAAGCGTGAAGAAGGCCGAAAGATTGTTCTGCCTTCTCCACTCTCAGGAGGTCAACGACTAGCTCCATGTGAATACCTTCCTCTATTCTAATATGAAACGTTTAGGATGATAGTCAAGGTCATGATGATCGTGAGTCATTTCTGAGCGAAGGAAGACAAAGGTCCCACTGGACACAGCCCTCCTTTAACATATGATACTCATCTTTAAGAAGTTATTATGGCATCAAACTTAAAAAAAGGATTTGACAAAAGAAAAGGAGGAAATAGCGATAATCCACGACAGCTCAATGCAACTTTATTCATGAGCTAATATTCTTTTGACTACCAGCTGTTCAGTGCAAGACATGAGGCGGCTGTCACTATCTTCCTGATGTTTATGACTAGCCAGGAGCAACTGGCTGGTTCATTATTGAAGACCAGCACTGAACATCAGCAGCTGAAGCTCATCCATGCCAGACTGAGGTCCCCCAAAGACCACACCTGTCCAGGCCCCCAAAGGTTTCCTTTGGAGACCCACGTGTAAAAATTTGGCTCCCTGCCAATAGGTCAAGCTGACTCCTGTTTTAGAAAACAAACAGAAAAGCACAGATGTTTGGAAAGCAAGAGGAGCAAGCAGAATTACACTTTCGGAGCTACGAGTGGCATGAAGAGCCGTGGAAGTATCCGTGCTCGGCATCACAAGACAAGTTAGACACACACACACACACACACACATGGATCAGAGAACAAAGGAAAGTAGATGATGCCATCAAAAGAATAAAAGAATTATTTTTTATTTATTTTAATTCCATTTATATCCCGCCCTTCTCCGAAGACTCAGGGCGGCTTACAAGCTTAGCAGTAGCCTTCATTCTATGTATATGCCTGCTTATTAGGGCTTTCACACACCCCCCCCAAGCGGCATTATTACAAAGTCAGCTTAATTGCCCCCAACAATCTGGGTCCTCATTTTACCTACCTCGGAAGGATGGAAGGCTGAGTCAACCTTGAGCCTGGTGGGACTTGAACCTGCACTAATTGCAGGCAGTTGGTGTTACTTAAGGAGGCATTAGCCCACTGCTCCACCAAGGCTCTTAATTAAAACAGAAGCGGGCTGGTCACATAGCAAGAACTGGGTTCTGAGTTCTCACAGCCTCCAAAACACTTGAGACAGAATCTTGACAGCCTGATTGGCTGGTCTGGATTGACAGATATTGTCATGGTTCCAACAGACAAAACTCTTCAAAAGAACTTTGAGGCTTTCTTTACCTTAAAGGATCTTTTATTCGAGTAGCAGAATATCGGCACTAAATAATCAAAGCCAAAAACTGAATTCCATATTATCCACATATTATCCGAGCACAATTCCCTCCTCCAATCTGCAGTCATAAATCACATTCCCCAACTAGCTTGAAGCGCGGGCTTCCTCTCCAGCTCTCCAGCCAGCCAATTTTTTTATCAGCTCCGGGCTCAGTAACCTTGATTCTCACGCTACGTTTAGTGTTGTTATGTCTAGCTGGACTTTCATTCACATCCCCTCCCAGCATCATCTAACTCTAAAAGTGAAAGGGAAAAGATGGCTACATTTCCATCTGTTGCCAATGCAAAAACATTGCATTGCGTTGCGTTGACAGCAGGTGGACCAAGGAAGTTGCCAAATGGATGCTGCTTGGTTGATCAAAAGCATCCAGGAAAAAGACCTAAAAGAAGATGGATTGACGACATCAGCAAGTATTGGCTGGTCCAACTGGCAAAAGGAAGCCCAGGTCCATGTTGGTTGGAAACATGCGGAAGAGGCTTTCATCCTGCAGTGGATGGGCAATGGCTACAATGATGGTGACAATATTTTTGTAGAAACTGCACAATGTGGTCAAGAAGCAGACATATCTGCATGACATACATTAAAAAGGTGAGATGGTGTCATTTTGAGTTTTTTGACGCCTGTTGGCTTTTAAAAACATTTGGGGACATCCCTGGAGGTGGATCCCTCGAAACCCAGGAATAAAACTTGAGTTGAAGGAACCTTTGCTTTATTTATTTATTTATTTATTTATTTATTTATTTATTTATTTATTTATTTTTTGCTTGTTTAATAGGAGAGTTAAGGTTCTAGAATATAAGGAGAAATCACTGCCACATCACTGGAGGTTTTCAAGAAGATTGGACAGCCATCTGTCTGAAATGGTATATAGACTCTCTTGCTGATGGATGGAGTAGGACTAGATGACCTTCAAAGTCCTTTTCAACTCTGTTATTCTATGTTTTATGTTCTAAGTCTCCTGACAGTAAGAACAATTAATCAGTGGAAGGGCTTGCCTTCAGAAGTTGTGAGCACTCCATCACTGGACAACCATTTGTCTGAAATGGTGTAGGGCAGGGGTAGGGAACCTTGGCTCTTTTATGACTGGTGGACTTCGACTCCCAGAATTCCTGAGCCAGCCATGCTGAGGGGAAAGGGAGAGTTTCCAAGCTGAGCCATGCCAGCTCAGGAATTCTGGGAGTTGAAGTCGGCGAGTCACGAAGGGGCCATAGTTCCCCCATGCTGGCTCAGGAATTCTGGGAGTTGAAGTCCACCAGTCATAAAAGAGCCAAGGTTGCCTACCCCTGGTCTAGGGTTTCCTGCCTAAGCAGGGGTTGGACTAGAAGACCTCCCAGGTCTCTTCCAACTCTGCCTTTCTGTTAATTTTCTCAAAAGGAAATTGCTAATTAACGTTGAATGGCTACTAATTGAAATGAATGGCTCATGCAAGTCAAGAAAGAATCAGCCTTGTCTTTGATAACCAGGTCTGCATCGGCAGTCTAAAGCTCCAGCCAGCCTTTGCAAAAGGAAACATGTCTGCATTAGGCATTTGTCACCACCAATTACGTTCTAAACTGCTAGTGTGAAATCTTCAATCCATTTCAGTTGCCTGAAGATTTTGACGTAACACATATAAGCAAGAGAGGGAAAGATCCACAGAAGCCCATGATTTTTGGATAGCTGCCTTGGAGAAAAGCCCCTGGTCCCACGTCTTAATCCGATGATCAGATAGTGAGCTAAGTCACGTCTGTCTCAGGATTTGAGGTCGACATGTGCACACTTTTCCCAGCAATAATAAAGAAATGGATCCCTACTGTCTACTTTCAAGATTATTGGTCAAGGAGATTTTTTTTTCTTCATTTCAGTTTATAATAGTAGGGGGGGAATCTCTCTCATTTATCTATCTATCTAACACTAACTACCGGTAACCTTTCCTTCCTTCCTTCCTTTTCTTCCCATCCATTATCTATCTATCTATCTATCTATCTATCTATCTATCTATCTATCTATCTATCTATCTATCTATCTATCTATCTATCTATCATCTATCTATCTATCTATCTATCTATCTATCTATCTATCTATCTATCTATCATCTAATACTATCCCTTCCTTCCTTCCATCCAACCATGTTATATCATCTAATAATCTCTATTCCATCTATCTATCTATCTATCCTAATCTAATCCTTCCTTTCTTTCTTTCTTTCTTTCTTTCTTTCTTTCTTTCTTTCTTTCTTTCTCTTTTCCTTCTTTCTTTCTTTCTTATACTATTTATTCCTTCCTTCCATCCATCTTCTATCATTTATCTAATTCTCTTTTTCTTTCTTTCTTTCCTTTCTTTGTTTTTATACTATTTCTTCCTTCCACCCATCTTCTATCATTTATCTAATAGTATCTATCTATCTATCTATCTATCTATCTATCTATCTATCTATCTATCTATCTATCATCTATCTATCTATCTATCTATCTATCATCTATCTATCTATCTATCTATCTATCTATCTATCTATCTATCTATCTATCTATCTATCTACCTACCTACCTACCTACCTACCTACCTATTCCATCACATTTATATAGCTGCCTATCTTACAAGAAATGTTTCTGGGCAGTATACAATAATAATGAAATAAAAGACAATACATAGGTAAAGGTAGCTAAAACTACATAGCTAAGGAGCCCTGGTGGCGCAGTGGTTAGATTGCAGCATTGCAGGCTAACTCTGTCCACTGCCTGCAGTTCAATCCTGACTGGCTCAAGATTGACTCAGCTTTCCATCCTTCCAAGGTCAGTAAAATGAGGACCCAGATTATTGGGGGCCACAGGCTGACTCTGTAAACCACTTAGAGACGGCTGTAAAGAAGTATGAAGTGGTATATAAGTCTACGTGCTACCGCTATTGCTAAAACAAACATTTAAAAACATAAAAACTATCTTGAAAGTAGAGTAATTAACATTTAAAAATATATACATTTATTATACATTATATATTTTAATCCAATGAAATGAAAAGTATAAACCTCAGCAGTGTGGAATGAAATGTGGAAGGGGATACGGTGTGAATGTCAAGAAAATACTAAATTAAGAAGCCACAAAGGCACAATATAACTGCTCCAGGTCTTACCTACATGCATGTAGAGATAAGCCCATGGCAGAGGAAGCAAATATTTGCTTTAAGATGCAACCACAGTAAAAAAACAAGTTTATTTATTCCCTCGTGCGATATGCTGGTCACGGTATCAAAGATCTGACCGATCTCCCAAAATTGATTTATGTAAAGCCTCTATCCCACTTGATAAATTTAAGCAAAGTTGATTAGTGGGAACCTAGAGATCTTCTCCACATACAATAAAACCCATTCCACCAGATGCATAAATCCAGCCTCCCACAATAATATCTGCCAGAGAGGTCTTAGTAGCGATTTCCAAGAAACAATTCTTATTAACAGCAGCATCACAAATCAAAAGACAAGCAAGTAAGCCAGCTCTTAAGAGATTCGTGCAGAACAAAAAGGGCTTAGGGAAGTCCAGAGCCCGCTGAACAATTATATAACAAATCGTTGGGACGCCATGAAAGAGGATTATACATAAAGTCAGATAATCTTTTGCTTCCGTGTAAATAGCAAGCTGAATTCAAAACAGGGAGCCCAGGCGCTGTTTAAGGAGTGACTTCTCTGCAAGTTCAAAACAGTTATTTCAAGATATGCAACCTTAACAGTAATTTGAAGGGGGGAAAAAAGTCATCCAATGGCATGGCATTTCTAATAATATGTGGATGAAAAAAAATTAATAAGATCTTCAGCGCATTCCACAATATCTCTGAGCCCTATCCAATGCACTGGACTACAGATCCCATTACTGCCAGCCAGCATGAGCAATGGGGGTGCTGGGAATTGTGGTCCGATGTACTTGAATGGCAACCTATCGGGGAAAGAGAACTTAAAGGCTGACATCTGTGGGTGCCCTTCACTCGACATAGGACTAAGGTTGAACTACGGAAATTGCTGGAAAAGAATATTTGTAGCTCAGCTGGTCCTCTATGAGTTTGGGGGTTTTCTTGCGGACGTTTCCTGACTCAACTAGGTAATATCATCAGTGCTGGTCAGAGAGTTAGGGTTTTGTACAGCAAACTACTTACTACTACCCTTACTAGCACTGATGAGGCTACCTAGTTGGGTAATGAAACATCTGCAAGAAAACAACTAAGCTCAGAGAGCACCAAGGACTCCACAGTCGTTGTCCTCCTCCTCCTCCTCCTCCTCCTCCTCCTCTCCACAAACCACTCTTTCTTCTAGCACTGATGATGTTATCTAGTTTGGTAATGAAACGTCTGCAAGAAAACACCCAGGCTGAGAGAGCGCCATGGGCTCCACAGCTATGGAAATTGCTGGAAATTCGTCAGCCAGAATAGCCAATTTAATTCCTTGGCGAAGGACACAGTGAATCAAAAGTACGTTTATTTTTAATGACCTCAGTTAACAGCTGTGGATCTGGCTTTTGATTTCCAGTTTGTCATTTCTGAGCTAAAACAAAAAAAACACCTTTTCAAGACATAAGATGGTGGCTTTTTTCCCCCAAGCTTCCATTTAGTCAGTGTGCAATATTTTATCTTCTTTATGTGTGTGTGTGTGTGTGTGTGTGTGTGTGTGTGTGTGTGTGTGTGTGTACTCCTTCCAAATCAGACAGCTAACTCAGTGGAAGAAAATCTATTTTTACCACAAGGATTGCCAAGAGTAAAACATCTGTGAACTCGGCACTGCAGTCAAAGCCTCACCCAAAAGTCAGAGAAAGTAACTTTATAGAGTTACTTTATCTTACTTTGAGAGGGCTCTGGGTGTCCTGGTGGATCCCCATTTAAGGATGACCCGGCACTGCGCTGCAGCTGCCAAAAAAAGCCAATGCAGTCCTGGGTTGCATCAACAGAGAGATAGTGTCAAGATCACAAGAAGTGATAATACCACTTTACAATGACTTGGAAGACTGCTTCCAGTTCTGGTCACCGTGACACTAAAAAGATGCTGAGACTTTGGAAAGAGCGCACAGAGAAGAACAACAAAGATGATTAGGGAGCTGGAGGCTAAAACATACAAAGAACGGCTGCAGGAACTGGGCTTGTCTAGCGGTAACAAAGAGGAGGAGTAGGGGTGACATGATGACTGTCATCTAGTTCTTGAGAAGCTGTCCCAGATAAGAGGTTATTGACTTCTTCTCCAAAGTCCGAGGGAAGAACAAGAAGTAATGGGTGAAAGCTTGTTAAAGAGAGAGGTTTGGACTAGAAGACCTCCAAAGTCCCTTCCACTTCTATTCTATTCTATTCTATTCTATTCTATTCTATTCTATTCTATTCTATTCTATTCTATTCTATTCTATTCTATTCTATTCTATTCTATTCTATTCTATTCTATTCTATTCTATTCTACTCTACTCTACTCTACTCTACTCTACTCTACTCTACTCTATTCTATTCCTGTTCTGTTCTGTTCTATTTTATCCTGCATTCTATTCTATTCTATTCTATTCTATTCTATTCTATTCTATTCTATTCTATTCTATTCTATTCTATTCTATTCTATTCTATTCTATTCTATTCTATTCTATTCTATTCTTTATTCCATTCCATTCCATTCTGCATTCTCTATTCTATTCTATTCTATTCTATTCTATTCTATTCTATTCTATTCTATTCTATTCTATTCTATTCTATTCTATTCTATTCTATTCTATTCTATTCTATTCTATTCTATTCTATTCTTGGTGGAGCAGTGGGCTAATGCCTCCTTAAGTAACACCAGCTGCCTTCAATTAGTGCAGGTTCGCATCCCACCAGGCTCAAGGTTGACTCAGCCTTCCATCCTTCCCAGGTAGGTAAATTGAGGACCCAGATTGTTGGGGGCAATAAGCTGACTTTGTAATGCCGCCGCTTGGGGCCCCCCGAAAGCCCTAATAAGCAGGCATATACATAGAATGAAGGCTATTGCTACGCACATTGATTTGTGCTTAGATTGTAAGCCGCCCTGAGTCTTCGGAGAAGGGTGCGATATAAATGGGATTAAAAAAAAAATTCTATTCTATTCTGTTCTGTTCTGTTCCATTCCATTCTATTCCATTGTCCCTTCCAGCCCTACGATTCTATGTTCTATATTCTACATTTGTGAAGAACACGTGACCTAAGAGGCAATAAACAAATCTACAATAATGCATATTAATCTATAACATTTGTACCCCATCGTTCTTGTCAGAAGTGGCTGAACCCAGTTTTGATAAACATATTTAATGTGTAAAATATATGACACAGTTCAAATGGCTGACATGTAGCTTAAATTGAAAACACACGGAGAGAGATTCAGTACAGAAACGACACATATAATTGATAGGAGCCCTGGTACTATTTGAGACTATGCATTGTTTTCTTTGGGATGTGGTTGCTTATTACATCTTTACATGAATATGTGGTCATGTATGCTGCAGATCAATCCACTTAATTTGTATTGCTCTCAAACATATGTTAACATCTGTTTGAAATTTGCCCCTTCCGCGCAATAGAGTCCAGAAATTACCATCTTTTTTTCGGAATATTAAATTGGATGCGACTATGCTGCAGAGGTCAGAATCACACAGGCAACAAGATTTATCACGTGATAACTTTACGGAGGTTTTCGGATCATCAATGGATCATCAAACGAATCAACCCAGAGTTCTCACATGAGACCCAAATGATCCGATTCAGATTATCACATTTTGGAAACATCGGAGAAAGATGTAGCTCTTTGGAAAAGTCCATAATTATCGGGAAATGTGGAAAGAGAGAGAAAATAAGGATGATCAGCATTCATCATGGCCAACTCACCACAGCCAACTTGCCATGGCCACCTTGTCAGAGCCAACGTGCCGCAGGACAACTCAACATGGCCAACTCATCGTGGGACAACTTGCTGCAGGACAAAAGTTACACTAATTTATTTATTTATTTTAATTCCATTTATATCCCGCCCTTCTCCGAAGACTCAGGGCGGCTTACAAGCTTAGCAGTAGCCTTCATTCTATGTATATGCCTGCTTATTAATGGTGGAATGGAATAATTAAAGAGGAGGGACAAAATGAAATGTGAATGATAAAAATTAGAATGTATTTTATTTATTTTAAATAATTCAATTGAATTGTTAAAACTGCCTGGTGGTGAGTGGTCCCACAACGAGTTGGTCATGGAGAGTTGGCCATGATGAGTTGGCCATGAAGAGTTGGCCGTGGTGAGGTGGCCATGGAGAGTTGGCCATGGCAAGGTAGCCACAGCGAGATGGCCATGGCGAATTGTCCCATTCCAAGGAAAATGGACTCTGTTTACAACACTGGAAAACCCGAAGGACCAGGTTGGAGACAGTTTGTCCTAGAGAAAGACTCTCTGTGAGTTGAAACTGACTTGATGACATGCCATCCATCAAACAATGCTAGAGGACTTATGATAGTAGACTTGAAGTACTTCAGGGGCTATCACAGAGAAGAGGGAGTCAACTTATTTTCCAAAGCTCCTGAGGGCAGGATAAGAAGTAACAGGTGCAAGATCATCAAAGAGAAGTTCAACATAGAACTAAAGAGAAATTTCCTGACAATGAGAACATTTAACGAGTGGAATGGCTTGCCAGCAGAAGTTGTGGGTGTTCCATCACTGGAGGTTTTTGGAATGAGACTGGACAGCCATTTCTTCACAACCTTACAGGATCTTCTGCTTGAGCAGGGGGTTGGATTCGAAAACTGCCCAGGTCCCTTCCAATTCTGTTATGCCACGTTTTACGTTGTAGAGAAAACATTCTCAACTTTTCCATACTACGTTCTGAACTGTAAAAATCTGGATGACTGTAGGTAGTCCTCACGTAACACACAACTGAGCA
Organism: Vipera berus; assembly: GCF_964194415.1. Taxonomy (NCBI): domain Eukaryota; kingdom Metazoa; phylum Chordata; class Lepidosauria; order Squamata; family Viperidae; genus Vipera; species Vipera berus. The sequence continues at coordinate 103,926,630 of NC_138207.1, read as the reverse complement.
CAGATTGTTAGTGATAAGTCCCCGCAGTTGTGACTTGATTTGATTGTATGGCTGTTTTTACAACACAAACGGGCAATTTTTAATGGAAACCAACAAAACGCATGGCACCAATCACGCTCACTCCCAGGAGGGAATTGCAACCAGGTGTAAATGCAAGCTGTTTGCCAAGTCTCCAAAATGTGATCAGGGGACTGTGGAGTGGTGTGAAGCAGTCGTGACGTTGCGGATAGCTCACAAGTACATTTTGTGTGTGTTTGTGGGGGGTCCGCTGTAACTTTGTCATTAAGCAAGGACTACTTTTACTGAACACAGCTGGGTTTCCGTGTCCTATTTTGTGGCAGCCCAGATGTGGCAATCCTACACAAGGCATCCGGTAGCACCAAATCCACTTCTTCAACTGACTCTCCATCGATTTCCTCTCGAGTGTTGAAAAAGAAGGATGGCTTATTTCCCAGTGTAATTTAAGTTTGAAGCCCGGGTCTCTCCAGTGGAACGGCACGAAGTTGATAGCATTCAATTATCTCTGGAGTTAATGTTGCCTGACAACACTGCCTGATGGTGAAATCAAAGAGAACGATTGCTCGGTCATATTTTATGTCTGATGGCGTCGCTGGTAATCTTCTGTTTCCTTCACGGAGTGGGCGCCTTATGATTCCCCACCAAGGACAGATGGAATCCACCCCAGGAAAGCTTTCTTCCCAAAAGCCCGTGGTGAAAAAAACAAAACAAAAACAGATTATGTGGCATACTGGGTAGGGGGAAAAAAAAATCCCGTTTCTTTCTGCCTCTCCTTAATAGGGAATTCTGAGGAAAGAGGCGTTTTTATAGATACAATATATGTAACGTTGCAAGTGGCTGGCTTGAGGCACGCCGTGATTCCACAAGACGTTAAAGCCACAGAGTGGGTAGATTTGCACAACACCCTTAAAATAGTTCTAGTTAAGTTCTAGTTCTTCCCCTGGAAAAAAAATTTCCTTGGGCTCTGCGCAAATTCAGCCACTCAGTTACTAGCCATGAAATAAGTGCTAACTGCCAATCCTTTGGCTGTTGTCCATAAGATGAGAAGATTTATTCTGTTCTCTCCTTCAGAATGTAAAGTGGGTAGCCACAGCCTTGCCTAAAAGTCAAAGGGAAGAAAAAGAAATATTTGGGAAAAATTCTCCCCTTCCTTAAATAGCCCCAAACAAAGAACGTCTTATTCCATTTTCTTCTTTTAGCATGACCTACTAAAGCTGTTAGGGGACGCGGTGGCTCAGTGGGTTAGGACACTGAGCTTGGTGATCAGAAGGTTGGCAGTTTGGCGGGTCGAATCCCGAGTACCGCGTAACAGAGTGAGCGCCTGTTACTCGTCCCAGGTTCTGCCAACCTAGCAGTTCGAAAGCACGTAAAAACGCAAGTAGAAAAATAGGCACCGCTACGGTGGGAAGGCAACAGCGTTCCATGCGCCTTTGGCGTCTAGTCATGCCGGCCACATGACCACGGAGACGTCCTCGGACAAGTGCTGGCTCTTCGGCTTTGAAACGAAGATGAGCACCGGCCCCTAGAGTCGGAAACGACTAGCACGCCTGTGCAGGGGAACCTTTACCTTTACCTTTACTAAAGCTGTTAGAATGCTGGTCTCAAGTCTAAGGGTGACATCACAGTCTTTCAATATCTCAGGGGCTGCCCCAAAGAAGAGGGAGTCAAGCTATTCTCCAAAGCCCCCGAAGGCAGGACAAGAAGCAACGGATGGAAACTCATCAAGGAGAGAAGCAACCTAGAACTAAGGAGGAATTTCCTGATGGTGAGAACAATCAACCAGTGGTACAGCTTGCCACCAGTTTTCAAGAAGAGACTGGACTGCCATTTGTCCAGAATGGTATAGGGTCGCCTATAGGGTGGACTAGAAGACCTTCTCTTCCAACCTTGTTCTGTATTCTGTAAAGGAGGAACCAATGGCCTGATTTTTGTTAGCACCTTGTTGCCAACCCCTCCTTGAGGCAGTCCTTCAGTCTGTGTAAACGGCAGGCCCCCCTTTTTTTTCCTTTAAATTCTGAAGACCATTGCCTTTTATGCTCTGCTTAAGCTCTGAAATGTGAGGTTGGTAGCAGCCCATCTGCCTCTTGCTGCAGCCTGATTGTTAGGCATATGGTGATAGCCTACAATGTTGGGTTGAAAATATATAAACTATGATGTTGTGTCTTTAAGATGTCAATTGGCCGATGGGTGTGTAAGTCTTCTCATGGCCATAAGAGGGAGCTAGGAATGTAGCTTCTCTCTCTCTCTGAATTCACTGCTCTACTATTACTGTTTTTGCTCTGTTTTGCTGTACTGTTGGTTTACTACTGTGATAAACCTGTACAACTGTGTATTGACCTCTGGACCGGTAAGAAGACTTTGTATTCTGGATTACTCCTTGGACTGTTGCTATAGTGTATGACCTGGACTGTTTATTTTTGACCGTGCATTTTTGTTTTTACACCACCTCAAAGGTAAAGTACTTTTTTGCTTTCACAACTCAGTGTACTCTTGTGGTTACTGTGACTCTTACTGCTCTCAGTACCCTTCCTTGTCTGTGCAACTCCTTGGTAGCACAAGGAGACCACTGCACAACAATTCCTAACACTGATCAACAGCCTCCAGGCGGTTATAAAAGGCAAAAGAAATGAAAGGGCTTTAAAACGTACAGAAAATTACCGAGCGGGACTGATCTCCAATTGGATTGCTTCTTCGCAGAGGGACTGAGTCATATTTGATGGAACGAAAGAGCGTGTTTGCCAAACAGCTGGACCCAAGGTTCGTTCTCCTTTCTCCAAAGTTTTCTTCCTCCAAAGTTTCACAGCCATGTTTTTTTTCTTTTCTCCCCAGAAGTCAAGCTAGTCCCCAAAGCACCTGAAAGCAGGAGAAGAAGCAACGGATGGAAGCTAATCAAGGAGAGGAGCAACCTGGAACTAAGGAGAAACTTCCTGACCGTTAGAACAACTAACCAGTGGAACAACCTGCCTCCAGAAGCTGTGAATGCTCCAACACTGGAAGTTTTTAAGAAGAGACTGGACAGCCATTTGTCCGAAATGGTATAGGGTTTCCTGCCTGAGCAGGGGGTTGGACTAGATGACCTCCAATGTCCCTTCCAACTTATTATTATTATTAAGTCTCTCCTAGAGTCCTTTGTGACACAAAGTGGCTTGTAACAATAAATTAAAATAATAATAATAATAATAAAATATCCTAAAAGAACTTACACAACTCCAGCCAGTGGCTTCCTTTCCCCACGGCGCAATTATTTTTGCCACGGAAAGTCACCGTTTCCATAACCTCTTCAAACGCTCTTTTCTCCTTTTGTCCTTTAGAAACTCTTTTTTTTCTTTTCTTTTTTTTTTTTTTTGGACACACTGTGAGCTGTTTTCTCAGGGCTGGCAAGGGAGAGCATCTTGATGGGTTGGTTTTAATCTCTTCTTAAGAATTTCCCATGTTGGAGCATTCATAACTTCTGGAGGCAGGTGGTTCCACTGGTTAATTGTTCTCACCGTCAGTGATAAGATAGTGTCTCTTTTCTATCCCTGCAAACAGATAGGATTGCCATGTGAAAAACTGTTTCTTCCTTCTTTCTCCATTTTCAGCTTCCTCTCTGTTGCAGCCCTGAATTATTTTACGCAACTCTGCCCGAAAGGTAAATTAACAGCTCCCGGCGATGCTTCTTATTATAGGGAAACCATTTGTTTTCCCCGCTTGATAAAATGTGCAGATCTGCTCTGCCTTTTAAGGGTGAGGGCCCTGCTCTGCAAATGTCTTTGGAAAAGGTCAGAGGACTTCTGTTGTGTATTTTGCAAGCGATTGTAGGAAGCTGCTCTTCAGAGTACATCAATGCCTCTGCAAAAGTAAACATGAGATGGACGTAAGGGGGAAAGAGATTAATAAGCAGATGGAAAGAACACGCTGAACTGGGATTAAGTGATCCTTCATAAATTATAGAGAAATATTTAATCTTGCTCCATAAATCCTTGCTACAAATGACCAGAATTTTACAGATGTTAAGTGCTAGGAATTACTTACCGTACTTTAAAATTTTAAGATGCCAAAAGAGGTAATAAAGCATATCCATAGGCAAACGTATGTGGCTTTATACTTACATTTCTAACTAGTTTTCTCCTATACATATACAAAAGCATAAAGTCCATGAAAATCATAGTATTTATATGCATGGAAACATACAAGAGCCATAAACCACACACAGAATGCAATCGAAACAAATTCAGCACTGGTTCCTAGGATAGTTTAAAAACCTAAAAAGTATTTAACCTCCCTTTTAAAGGTCAGGCATTCGTGGTTTAGGAAAGTGGTCACATCAGTTAATTTGGATGATCTAAAGAAGTTAAGCAAGATCAGACCCAATTAATTCTCTGATGGGATACCCCCTCCAAAGGATCCCAGAATTTTAGGGAAAGAAAGAAAGAAAGAAAGAAAGAAAGAAAGAAAGAAAGAAAGAAAGAAAGAAAGAAAGAAAGAAAGAAAGAAAGAAAGAAAGAAAGAAAGAAAGAAAGAGGGAGGGAGGGAGGGAGGGAGGGAGGGAGAAGGAAGGAAGGAAGGAAGGAGAGGAAAAGGAAGGAAGGAAGGAAGGAAGGAAGGAAGGAAGGAAGGAAGGAAGGAAGGAAGGAAGGGGAGGAGGTGGAAGGAAGGAAGGGGAGGGAAGGAAAGGGATGGAAAAGAAAGAAAGGAAAGAAAGAAAGAAAGAAAGAAAGAAAGAAAGAAAGAAAGAAAGAAAGAAAGAAAGAAAGAAAGAAGGGAAGGGAGGAAGGAAGGAAGGAAGGAGGAAGGAAGGTGCAGGAGGGAGGGAAGGAAGAAAGGAATGTGAGGGAGGGAGAGAAAGAAGGAAGGAAGGTGAGGGAGTAAAGGGAGAAAGGTGAGGGAAGGAGGGAGGGAGGGAGGGAACATAGGAAGGAAGGAAGGAAGGAAGGAAGGAAGGAAGGAAGAAAGAAAGAAAGAAAGAAAGAAAGAAAGAAAGAAAGAAAGAAAGAAAGAAAGAAAGAAAGAAAGAAAGAAAGAGGGAGGGAGGGAGGGAGGGAGGGAGGGAGAAGGAAGGAAGGAAGGAAGGAGAGGAAAAGGAAGGAAGGAAGGAAGGAAGGGGAGGAGGTGGAAGGAAGGAAGGGGAGGGAAGGAAAGGGATGGAAAAGAAAGAAAGGAAAGAAAGAAAGAAAGAAAGAAAGAAAGAAAGAAAGAAAGAAAGAAAGAAAGAAAGAAAGAAAGAAAGAAAGAAAGAAAGAAAGAAAGAAAGAAAGAAAGAACACTTCCACATTATTGACGAGAAGACTTGTCAAAATATCCAGGATATTTGATCCAGGACCAATCAGTGTTAATTCTTGTGATGACGTGAAATAGTTAGGAAACCATGCTAAATTTTCTATAAGTTGATAACAATAAGAGTTTGTTAACAGAGGGCTTCAGAAAGTTCATCTTGCCTTTATTTATTATGACGGTTCTTCTTGTGAACTATCTTCTTAGTAATATAGTTTATAGGTGACAGGTCAACGACTTGTAAATAGAATTAGTAGTTTAATAGTTTAAAATTCTCTAGGCCTGTTTAACAAGCGATGGAAAACTAATATGGAATCAGAGATATGGAAGTCTTCCAGGTAACTACAACCGGCATACTGGAATCCTAACCTTATTCATCATTTATTGGATATCCTGATGATGTCTACAAGATTCAATAGGCATCCCAATATTTCGGTATCTTTCTGTTGTCCCCTGCCCTGAGACCTGTCTTAAAATTGCTTCCTCACTCCATGGTCCTTCTGTGAAGTTACATTCAAAGAATTTGTTCTCCCAGTGCCTTTCTTGGCCTTCATGGTTTCTCTTCCTCTTCCTTAGAACCAAACATCTAAGAAGCTTCCGTTGGGTTTACCAGACGCATGGAGAATAAAAGGGAGGAAGCGTCATCAGTTATGGGACCCATCCATACTTGAGATGCCACGGTGGAGGCACCGGGGGACAAGTAGAAGAGGCAACATTGGAGCACAGCAAGGAACACCCCTGATGTCTATGGGGGTTCTCAGTCATCCAAGTCATGGTTGTCTCAAAGGGGCTGTTTCAAAAGGCAACTTTTGAAAGGACTTTTTCCCTCAAGGAAAAAAAAGTTGCTGTGTGTGTGTGTGTGTGTGTGTGTGTGTGTGTGTGTGTGTGTGTGTGTAGAAACCACCTTTGAGATCATCCCTGATGTTTCAGTTATTTGGTCACTTATTCAAATGGATGGGTAAGTGGAGTCAGTAGCATTTACCACTTTCTATAAAGGAACAGTTGTTGTATTGTATGGCTATGTGGTTTGGAGGTATTACTGGTTCTGATAGGAAGGCTGTGCAGAGAGTGGTGAGGACAGCAAAAAAAGATTGTTGGGAGTTCACTTCCTTCAATCCAGGACAGGGCATGTAAGAGATGCTGGACCAGGATCTGGAGTATCATCTGGGATGCTACCCATCCTCTCCGTGACTGGTTTTCTTTGTTACCTTCCAGCAGGAGGCTTTGTGGTACCCGAAGGAGAACAACCAGATTGTGTAAGAGCTTTTTCCCCTATGGCTCAACCTTGTTATTATCCCACTATTGTTTGAAGTATTACTGTTTTGGATAGGAAACCTGTGCAGAGAGTGGTGAGGACAGGAGAAAAGATTACTGGAAGTTCACTTCCTTCTGTCCAAAACATAGCATATAAGCACTGCTTGACCAGGGTCTGACTTATTGTCTGGGGTGCTCCACATCCTCTCCATGACCGGTTTTCTTTGTTAACCTTCCAGCAGGAAGCGGTACCCGAAGCAGAATGACCGGATTCTGTAATAGCTTTGTACCATACAGCATCAACCTTGTTTACTCTCAAGCCTCTTTTCCGCTATGTATTCAAAGTGGACAGTGATTAATATGTACATGTATCTATATCTATATAGATGTGTGTGTGCATAGTACTGTATATGCATGTGCAATATGTATACACACACATACACATTCTTTTAAAAGCGGACATGAGAATTTCATTTTTTAATATGTGTGTTCACAGAAAAAAGTGACAATAAAGCTTCTCTTCTCTTCTCATACTAATAATAAAGTTGGAAGGGACCTTGGAGATCATCTAGTCCCAGCTCAGGCAGGAAACCCTATACCATTTCAGACCAATGGCTGGCCAGTCTCTTCTTAAAAACCTCCAGTGTTGGAGCATTCACTGCTTCTGGAGGCAGGTTGTTCCACTGATTAATTGTTCTCACTGTCAGGAAGTTTCTCCTTAGTTCTGGGTTGCTTCTCTCCTTGATTAGTTTCCATCCATTGCTTCTTGTCCTGCCTTCAGGCGCTTTGGAGAATAGCTTGACTCTGTCTTCTTTGGGGCAGCCCCGGAGATATTGGAAGACTGCTATCATGTCACCCCTCGTCCTTCTCTTCATTAAACCTAGACATCCCCAATTCCAGCAACCATTCTTCATATCTTTTAGGCTCCAGCCCCTTGATCATCTTTGTTGCTCTTCTCTGTACTCTTTCTAGAGTCTCAATATCTTTTTTACATCAGGGTGACCAAAACTGGATGCAGCCTTCCAAGTGTGGCCTTACCAAGGCCTTGTAAAGTGGTATTAATACTTCCCTTCCCTTCTCTTCTCCTTGTCTCTTACCTTATCTTACCTTACCTTACCTTATTTCAACTGGATGAAACTCATCGTGCTAGTAACGAGAGGACAGATATCCAGAAATTAATCTCTACATTTTTAACACCTACTCTCGAGGCTTGGATAAGAGGAGCGAGTCTGTTGCCTGAAAATATCAGTCAAGTCTCTGGAGTCCCTTAAACCCTGCCAACCGATATGGTCAAAGTGCCCTCTTCAGGAGAAAGCTGCTTCGGCTATTTATCCCTCCCAAAGCAAAGAGAATTTTGATAAGGGAAGGTACAGATAGGTAGAACGTTGGTAAGGGGAGAGATGGGTGATGCAGTTGAGTGGTTATTGAACATGTAATTGATACGTCCTAATTGACCCCGTGAATAAAAGTTCTGACATTTCAGTTTACAGAAAATGAAGTGGGCAGATCGATTAGAGGCGGACAATTTCAAAATCGGTACTTTTCAGAAATACCGTCGGCACCGTTAAGACAAACATTGCTTTAATAAATGAAAGGAGAAACAAGGGGTGGCAACTGATCAAGGACAGAACCGATCTAGAACTACGCAGAAATTCCCTGACGGTGAGAACAATCAACCAGCGGAAGGTCTTGCCTTCAGAGGGTGCTCCATAACTGGAGGACTTTAAGAGGAGAGTAGACAGCCACTTGTCTGGAATGCTTAGGGTGTCCGGCTTGAGCGGGGGGGCTGGACTAGAAGACCTCCAAGGTCCCTGCCAACTCCTGTTATTCTGTATTCCATATTTTCCTTTTCCTGAAGTAACACAGGCAGTCAGTAATTTCAGAACTCACAAATGCAAGATTCTAAAAGCCAATTGAAATTATTTCGGCAGCCCAGCCATTCGTTCGCATTCCAAAAGTTGATGCTTCCATTCCGTCTTTTTCGTTAGCCGGTCTCTCTTGACGGAAAACGCTCGTCTCTGTTTTATCTTTGTGCTGACTTTTAAGTCAGAAGCTGCAGACGTTTAATTGTTCAAATGTTATTAGCGAGAGTCGAGAGGGATCTTTTCTTTCTTCAGGCACCAGCCCTCTCTCTCTCTCAAGTCTCTAAATTAAATCTTTGGGGTGGTGGCCCAGGGGCAGGTATTAATTTTGATTGTACTTTAACTTCAAAATGGGAAGGGCGAGCGTGTCAGATCCGCCCTCACACCGCTGCAGCCATGGATGGCAACAGCAGGAAAGAACTCTGTCAGCTTTGATCTTTCCCTTTTCTATTTCCGTGGCTTTTCACCCAAACATAAGAGGACTTTACTAGCGTATTAACTGTCCCCCAATTCCAAAGGACACCAACTTTAGCAAACTGCAACGTAGATAAGGACCATCAAAACTACAGCTGTACTGTACCTTCTGTAAGGTTTCATCTCGTAACATCTTACCGGATTAAAAAATACCCAGGAATACGATCTTCTTTACGTACAAGTTGCTGTTATCGGATCAGTACGATGAACTTTCTTTGAACGTATTCCAAATTTTGTTAGACTGTCTGCAAAGTTGGGCAGACCTCAAGGGCCCACCGACAAACCACCACTCATTCTATTACCTTGTCTTTCTTCTTTTTTTTAAAAAAAATATTTTTATCTATCTTTCAATGCTTCTTGTCTGTAACGCTGGTCTGCGACCGTAATAAAATTATTTATTATGGAAGACTTACCTGCAGCAGATCCCTTTTCTCTCCTTTTGCGTAAGGTTGCAGAAAAAGGAAATCTCCGTCCTAGGGAATCAGATGCTCCTTGAGTTCAAAGGACATGCGGCAAGAAAATCCTGGGCCTCCATTAGTTTCTTTCCTTCCAAAGAAGCAATACCTTGGATAAGTGCCCACTGCAGCCCCTTTTTTTCTAGCTTTACGGGCTGGCGGCATTTTTTTTTGCTCATTGCAGAAGGCAGAATTCCAGGACTAAAGTGGGCACGGACCCACCAGCGTGGAGAGGCAAGCACAGTCGGGGGTCCCCTCCCCTAAGGAGGTCCGTCTAGCGGGACCCAGGAGAAGAGCCTTCTCCGTGGTGGCTCCCTTCCTTTGGAACATCATCCCTTCAGAAATTAGACCAGCCCCCACATCGGACAGTCTTTCGCAAGGCCGTGAAGACGTGGTTTGGCCAGCAGGCCCGGAAAACTCAGAATGGGAAGGAGCCCACCAAGTGACTTATTTAATCGTTTGCTGTCGCTGGGTGGTGGTGGTGGTGAGTGTGTGTGTGTGTGTGTGTTGTTTTTTATTTCCGTTTCCGCAGCCCGGTTGCAAACAGCTCACAGCCCACTAGTGGGCTGGAAGCCCAGAGTTTGGGACCCTGTTCTATCTCCTTCGGGGTGGTTTCATACCTCACCTAATCTGGAGAGACCAAGAGTTCTGTTTTCTTAAGACGTAGATTGAAGTGGGTCCTCACACCCGTTAAGTGAGTAGCCAGAGGGTCCTTGGGATGTATGTAAATGTTCCAACTCCTAAATCCTTTACCCTACGTGAGCAGGGGTGTAAGTGTACGTCCCTAGTAAACCTGTGCTCTTAACGTCTTCCTGAAGACTAATGAACGAAAAAGATTTAAGACCACTTCCCGGATTCACCCGGGATGTCCCACTTAATCACTCATCCAGGGTAAAGGATTTAAGAGTTGGAACACTTCCATAATATCCCAAGGATCTACGTTTCACTCACCTAACACACCTATCCTGATTAGGTGACAAGGAAGACCTCTCTGTATTTATTTATTTATTTTAATTCCATTTATATCCCGCCCTTCTCCGAAGACTCAGGGCGGCTTACAAGCTTAGTAGTAGCCTTCATTCTATGTATATGCCTGCTTATTAGGGCTTTCATACACCCCCAAGCGGCATTATTACAAAGTCAGCTTATTGCCCCCAACAATCTGGGTCCTCATTTTACCTACCTCGGAAGGATGGAAAGCTGAGTCAACCTTGAGCCTGGTGGGACTCAAACCTGCACTAATTGCAGGCAGCTGGTGTTAGTTAAGGAGGCATTAGCCCACTGCTCCACCAAGGCTCTTAGGAGATATAAAGGGTCCCCCTAAACCAGGGGTAGGCAACCTTGGCTCTTTTATGACTCTTGGACTTCAGCTCCCAGAATTCCCGAGCCGGCATGGCTCAGCTTGGAAACCTCTCCCTTTCCCCTCAGAGTGGCTGGCTCAGGAATTCTGGGAGTTGAAGTCCACAAGTCATAAAGCAGCCTAGGCCTAGACCAGGGGCAGGCAACCTTGGCTCTTTTATGACTTGTGGACTTCAACTCCCAGAATTCCCGAGCCAGCATGGCTCAGCTTGGAAGCCTCTCCCTTTCCCCTCAGAGTGGCTGGCTGAGGAATTCTGGGAGTTGAAGTCCACGACTCATAAAAGAGCCAAGTTTGCCTACCCCTGCCCTAAACCAACTTGCTCAGACTGAAGGAAGCTACTTGGAGAAGCAACGAAATGTTGACTTCCAGACACCGGGAGACAAAACGCTCTTCTTCATGTTGAAGTCTCAAGAGACCAGGCGGGTTGTACAGGTAACAATACATTAAATAAAACCCCAGAATCTCTTAGGAGGGCTTTGACTGTCCTCCATCTCAAATTTCATCTGCTCCATCCAGTGAGAAACAATGACTTAACTAGAGGGACAGATCTACCGTAGCTCACCTGGTTTATTCGTGTGTTTTTTTTTTATACTTGCTAACTTTGTCCAATACAGCCAAAGTATTTGTCGTCTTATAAACAATATGATAAGGTTGCTGCGATAAACAAGTTTTTTTTTTTTACAAGAACCAAGCAAGTATGTTTTCTCTTTGGAAAGCTTCTGCAGAACATCCAGATTCAGCCATAGTTTTGTTCCATACAGCATTCCTTCCGTTATATATTCAAGATGGACAGTGTTTAATATTTATTTGTTATGCATATGTAGGGGTGTGGGTCTATACGTGAGTTGTATATGTTTTAGGTGTGCGTCATGTATGTGTTTCACTTTGAGAGCGGGCAACTAAATTTCATTTTTGATGTGTGCCGTTGTGCCCACAGTAAAAAAAATGACAATAAAGGCTATCTTATCTTATCTTATCTTAAGGGACGCGGTGACTCAGTGGGTTAGGACGCTGAGCTTGTCGATCAAAAGGTCGGCAGTTTGGCGGGTCGAATCCCGAGTGCCGCGTAGCAGAGCGAGCGCCTGTTACGCGTCCCAGCTTCTGCCAACCTAGCAGTTCGAAAGCACACAAAAATGCAAGTAGAAAAATAGGGACCACTCCGGTGGGAAGGTAACAGCGTTCCGTGCGCCTTTGGCGTCTAGTCATGCCGGCCACATGACCACGGAGACGTCCTCGGACAAGCGCTGGCTCTTCAGCTTTGAAACGGAGATGAGCACCGGCCCCTAGAGTTGGAAACGACTAGCACGCGTGTGCGGGGGAACCTTTACCTTTACCTTATCTTCTAAGTAATTAAATCATAGCAAAGAAATTTCAGCTCACCTGAGTACAAATTGGCTAGTATTTCTGCACTACCTCAGCTCAACGGGACTGTGATCTTCTAAATAAAAAAAGAAAATGGCGCTAGTGTTTTTTTTAATGCTTTATGATTTAACTACAGCTCATAAACCAAGAGCTAGATTTGCACGTTTTAAACTAGAATTAAGCTGTGCTAAGACCTAGCGTGTACCCAAGTTCCCGATCACGCCTTGGCTTGTCAGCTCTTGAAGGAGGAGCAATAGCGTGATTTATTTAAAAAAATGTTCAGAAAAACCTACATTCGGGATAGAAGCAACCCATTTTATTCATCGGAAGGTCAGGCTTTTAAAAAAATTTCCTCCCAGCTTTGACGCCAAGAACACTTAAACCCAACACTTATTTTGCCCTCACTACTAACTTCCTTTGGCAAAATGAAAGGAGCAAAAATAATTAATTCACGCCCCCACCAAAATAATAATAATAATAATAGCAGGAGGGATGTGGACATTTTGATCAATACCCAAGAGGTTACATGGAGAGTCCTCGGCTTGCCACCACAATTGAGCCCAAGATTTCTGTTGCTAAGGGAGACGGTTGACCATTTTCCTGCCACAATTGCTAAGTGGACCCCTGCAGTTCCTAACACGGCTATTAAATGAATCTGGCTTCTCCCTTGACTTCGCTTGTCGGAAGACCGCAAAAGGGGATCATGTGATCCTGGGACGCCGCAACCGTCGCACGTACATGCCAGTTGCCAAGCCTTCAAAGTTTGATCACATGCTGCAATGGTCGTAAGTGTGAAAAATGGTCATTAAGTCTCTCTCTTTTTTTTAGTGTCGTTGCAACATTGTTGTTGTTAGCTGCGAAGTCGTGTCCAACCCATCGCAACCCTATGGAGAACATTCCTCCAGGCCTTCCTGTATGGTTGAAAGTCAAGGTATATCTATCTCTATCTCTATATCTATCTCTATATCTATCTATCTATCTGTCTGTCTGTCTGTCTGTCTGTCTGTCGTCTGTCTGTCTGTCTGTCTGTCTGTCTATCTATCTATCTATCTATCTATCTATCTATCTATCTATCTATCTATCTATCTATCTCTATTCTATCTATCTCTATCTATCTATCTATCTATCTATCTATCTATCTATCTATCTATCTATCTATCTATCTATCTATCTATCTATCTATCTATCTATCTTCTACAGCTTCAGATTCTACCGTTGAACTTACCTTTTAATCTGCCAACAGCTTCAACTTTCAAGCAACACACATTAAGATCATACCGCACGCTGAGCTTTTCGCATTCACCAGAAGCAAGTTAAAAACCCCTTAGGACCGCACGCAAAAAGCATAACTCAGTCAACTCGCCAAACTTAAAATAGAAAATATTATTCACGATTATCTCAGCGTGACGCGAAACAAAGCCTTATCGAAGACCGCCGACACCGGACAGCTCTTTTCAGCTCTGATCAAATTGCCTTTCCAAAACTGCACAGTCCTTCCAATCCAGAAAACCCACAAGCTGGAATATTTTTTGAGATCTGTGTTCACTGGGCCAACCCGAGAACCCAGCGTCTCAAGTTCTTACTGACAGGTGCTTAGAAAAGCATTGGCAGAGCGTGTGTGTGTTTGTGTGTGGGGGAAATAAAAAAAAAATCCCTCGTGCTCTTAACGGAACATTCCAGAATCTTCTCCGAGGGGTCCGTTCCTTCTCCAGACTAGACCGATCTAGAACCAGCGGCAGAGGTCCGCCACGCTTTTTGTACAACGTACATCTCCAATTTAGAACTGGTTTGGCGTTTTGGATGCTCGGGTGGAAGGCTGCCAAACTGCTTCTGGTTTTTAAGCTTCTTACTCTTTTTCAGCCCGGCCTTTTAGACTTGACTTTTGCCTTTTCTTCTCCTTCTGTCCAATAATACGGAAAAGCTTCTTCCGGGCTTCCTTCTGCCTCCTCAGCTTCGCTTCTTCCTCCTTCTCTTTCGCCTTCTGATGCTCTTTAACCTGCTGGCGGTGCTGCGCCTTCTCTTTCTGCAATTTGTAGTTGTGCACCGTGCCCAGGGCCGAGAGAAGCGCTGCGACCTTAACGTTAAGAAGGAGCCAAATTAATTAGGTAAAACCGCATAACTTTTTGTTTTAAGTCGAAAGGTGGAAGATGGAATAAATACAGAGAAACAATGATAACCTGGGCAAAAAATTAAAAAAATTAAAAAATGGGGGCACAATAGAGAGTTGGAAAGACGGCAGAATCTTTGGGAAAGAAAACTATAAAGTGACCATGGCAGCTGCTTTGTAAAGAAAAGGTATATAAAATGCCTTTTATATACTGCCCCCGACCTTCGTTCATTTCGCCGGGACCTAAAAACCTGGCTCTTTGAGCTATCTGGTCTGGACTGAGGGGGTTTTAATGTCTTTAAATTGTGATTTTAATTTTTTGGGGGCTAGACTTAATTTAATTTTATTTTAATTTTATATTGTATTGTTTTTAAATTTTGCCTTGTAAACCGCCCTGAGTCCTTCGGGAGTAGGGCGGTCTATAAACCGAATTAATAAATAATAAATAAAATAAATAAAATGTTTGACAAGTGGCACTTACCACCGGTGAGGTTAGCAAAAAGGTTTTAAAAAATATGTCCGGCAATTGTTGGGAAACGTAGGCAAAAACCAGGCACCTATTATCATCTTTGGTGGACATGCTCCAAAGAAAACCAGAAATTGGGGTCAAAAATACATAGGCGGTTAAGAGAAAATGTTAAGAAAACACGTAATTTTTTTAAGCCGGAACGATTTCTTTTTGGGTATAATCTCAGAAAAAATAAACATGAGAGAAAAAAATGTCTGTATTTAATGTTGCATGTATTAACAGCAGCGAGAACTGCATTCGCGCAGCATTGGAAAAATGAAGAAATACCAGCTGAAGAAGAGATAATTAGGGAAATTTTAGACTGTGGGGGAAAATGGATAGGCTTACTTTGAAAATGAAAGCAAAAGGGACACAGAATACTTCCAAACGTGGGATGATGTATTTTAACCAGTGGCTGGAAAAATGGGGTAGAGATGAGGAATTTAATATGCATATTAAGTGAAACATTTGAGCCCAGACGTTGTTTACTAAGCGCTAACGAACTGCAAACCTACAAACTAATAAAATATTTTTTTAAAAAGGAAAGGCCCAAATTGATGAACCCAAGCTCAAGTTTGGAAAAAACAACCCCCCAAAAGCATCCAAGCATGACACAATGACATGCTGGGTCTTAAAATTGTAGGAATTATGAACTTCGTTAGCATCTAGCATTAGCACGGCCTCTTTTAAAGGACTCAGAAAGCCTGGCTCGATTGCTTTTATCGTACCCAAAACCCACCAAAGTAATTGCTAGGATTAACTCAGGTGTTTAAATATTCTTTTTTTTCTCTCTCTTGATCCTCAGATCAGGAAACGATTAAAAGGTAACGCGAACAATGCCCGTCCGTCCGTTGGCGGCTGCTACCTCCTGGATTTAATTACCTACCGTCTGCAATCAAAGTCATTTAATCTAACATTATTCAAAGCAATAAATCTGGTCGCCGTATTTGCTACCTGCAGGCACCGATAAAAGAGTTCATCAGAGCTGGCAGGGGGCCTATTGCCATGGATTTTACAAAAAAGCACGACCGCTAGGGCAGCTTTTACAGCTAGAGTAGAACACAAACTTGGCGGAGTTTGTGCAGTTTCGCTTCTAGCTTAGAAAAACTCAGGAAGCTTCTTAAGATTTAGAAAAAAACCCCCACCTCCCATAAAGAATGAAGGATTGTGTAAATACAGGGAGTCCTCGACTTACGGCCCCAATTCAGCCCAAAATTCACGTTGCTAAGCGAGTGAGTTGGGGGGGGTTCGGCCCTACTTTTACGACATTTCTTGCCGCTGCAGTTGTTTAGTTACTAACAGAAGCGTGAAGTAAATCGGGCTTCCCCCGTTGACTTTCGCTTGTCAGAAGGCCGCAAAAGGGGATCGCGTGATTCCCCGGGAGGCTGCGACCGTTGTAAATAGGAACCGGGTTGCCAAGCATCTGAATTTTGATCACGTGACAACCGGGGGATGCTGCAGTGGTCGTAAGGGTGAAAAATGTCTGGGTTTCCCCCCCCCCCAGTAATGTTATATAACTTCATACGGTCACTAAACAAGCTGTCGTAAGTCAAGGACTATCTGTAGGCAACACCGGCATTCTTACGGCCAAGCTTCATGGAATCGGACCGAGGATACGAAACAAAATGAAACTGGGTAGGATCAAATCCACCTCGAAATGGAATCCGTGGCAAACCTTCAAACCATTTCACTAGGAAAGTATCTTTGCGATATCCATTGTGATGTCCCAAAGCTGCTTTTTTTTTTTAGGAGGCAACTGGACTTTCCTGGTTTTTTTTTCTTTGAAGAGGTTTCGCTTCTCATCCCAGAAGCTTCTTCAGCTCTGAGTGGAGGGCGGGGAAAGGAAGGATTTACACTCCTTGCAGACGGCTGCTCATTTGCCTTCTTTTTAGAGAGTCATCGAGGCCACCTGGAGGTTTACCTGTGTCCTCGGGATGGCTACTGAGTAGTGCAAATGATTCCAATCTACTCAGGTGATCCTTGAGTATACAGGTCAACCTCCAAGCGGCCTCAACGACTCTCTAAAAAGAAGGCAAATGGCCAGCTGTCTGCAAGGAGTATCAATCCTTCCCTTCCCCACCCTTCCATCAGAGCCGAAGAAGCTCCGTGGATGAGAAGGGAAAGGTCTTCAAAGAAAAACACAAGGAGTATCAATCCTTCCCTTCCCCACCCTTCCGTCAGAGCCGAAGAAGCTCCGTGGATGAGAAGGGAAAGGTCTTCAAAGAAAAACACAAGGAGTATCAATCCTTCCCTTCCTGATCCTTCAGTCAGAGCCGAAGAAGCTCTGTGGATGAGAAGGGAAAGGTCTTCAAAGAAAAAAAAAGAGAAAAGAAAACCCAAGGAATTCCAGTTGCCTCTTGAAAAATCAGCAGCTTTGGGCCCACCCTGACCCGGATGGCTGAGAATCTGCACGGACCAGAGACCTCAAACTTCCCGTCCTCCTCCGTCTGACGGCTGAACATCCACGCTTAACGACTCTTCTGGGCGAAATTCAGGAGAGGTGGGGAGCTGCTAACCGGGGCCCTAAAATCGCTCACCTTTCTTTCATGCGGTTCCCTGACCACCGCCGGTCTCCACTTGTCCCGGGTGACTTTCTTCTTCCTCTCTTGGAACTTCGGCTTGTTCTTAAAAGGCAAGGCTTTCTGGAGAGCTTTGGGAATGTGCAGCTTGTTGAAATGTTTCTTCTCCCGCGTTATCGGCTAAGGAAAGGGGGTGGGGGGGGGGGAAAGAAGGAAAGGAAAGAAGGAAAGGAAAAAGGTCAGGCTCTTTTTTCGAGACTGGGCAAAGCATACACGGGCGTTTGGTGGGATGTCCCACGTTGAGCAAAACAAAACGAAAACGAAAGAAAAACCAAAACGCCCAGCCGATTTGTTTCAAGCTTCGAAAGCGCTTTCAGGAAGGGTGGAAGTGGAATGTTTCGCTTTCGAAATGCAAAAGAGTTGCGCAATTTTACACACACACACACACGCACGGACGCGCACAAGAGCCAGTTTGGAGCGAAGCCTTTTGCGTTCTTTCGGTGAGCTGACTTCATTTTTGCCCTGAAACAAATGAACGTCAAACCATCCCGATAGCAGATTCTTTATTGAATCCACCAACTATCATTTCTGGGGCCTCCTCCCGATGCAAATCGTCCCACCAAAACGTTCCGTCGACCACAAATAAAAATGTTGTTTAAGTCTTGGAACGCGCTTAAAAGTTTCAAGCAAACTTCTAAACAGCCCCTGAGGCAGCAAAATCCTGCCCCTTCCTTTAGGGCCTCTTTCTAACCATTATGCCGTCCAGCATCCTTGTCAGGATTTATCATCCGTCCACCCAGTCTGCCAACCGGTAGTCCAACTGTCTGTCTGTATATCCTCCATCCTCCATCAATCTAGTCCTCTATCCAGCCAGCCAGGAATCCATCCAGCTGTCTGTCTAAGCATCTTCTCTCTCTCTTGGATCACCTTCTCTATCAATCACCTTCTCTACCTATGTACTACTCTACCTATCTACCCTTTTACCTATCAAATTGCCTGAACTAATCCCCTAATATCTATCATATATCCATTCCTTCCTTCCTTCCTTCCATCCATCCACTCTCAATCTAATTCTATCTATTCCTTCCTTTCCTCCCTCCCTCCCTCCCTTTTCTCTCCTTCCTTCTTCCATTCTTCTCTCCTTCCCTCCCTTTCCTTTTCTTCCTTCCTATCTATCATCTATCTATCTATCTATCTATCTATCTATCTATCTATCTATCTATCTATCTATCTATCATCTATCTATCTATCTATCTATCTATCTATCTATCTATCTCTATCTATCTATCTATCTATCTATCTATCTATCTATCTATCATCTATCTATCTATCTATCTATCTATCTATCTATCTATCTATCTATCTATCTATCTATCTATCTATCTATCTATCTTATTCCTCTCTCTATCATATATCCCATCTCTTTCCCTACCTACATACCTACCTACCGTATATACTTGAGTATAAGCCGACTCGAGTATAAGCCGAGACCCCCAATTTTACCCCAAAAAACTGGTAAAAGTTATTGACTCGAGTATAAGCCGAGGCTGGGAAATGCAGCAGCTGGAGGCTGGATCCCCCGAAAGACGTCTCTGCTGAGATGAGAGAACGGGGTGGCAAGCCGCCGAGAGAATGGGGCGGTGGAGTGCTCTGCCGAGAGAATGGGGCGGCTTGCTGTTCTCTCGGTGCAGCACGGCAGAGGCTGGATCTCGCGAAAGAAGTCTCCGCTGAGCGAGAGAATGAGGCGTCTCAGCGCCCATTTTCTCGGCGAAGACTTCTTTCGGGGGATGCAGCTTCTGCCGCCCCTTTCTCTCAGCTGCCCAGTGGAACAGCTTGCCACCAGAAATCAAGAGTGCTCCATCACTGGAGGTTTTTAAGAAGAGACTGGACATTCACCTGTCTGAGATGGTATCGGTCAGTGGTGGCGAAACTTTTAGAGACCGAGTGCCCAAACCGCAAGCCAAAACCCACTTGTTTATCACAAAGTGCCAAGGCAGCATCGGCATTCTGGTGCCCTCGGGGGAGGGGACAGGGAGGCGCCTCTGAGTGCCGCCTCTGGCACGAAAAAAAGGGGGAGCAAAAAATGGGCCACCGTACCGCAAGGCACAAAAATGCCAACCGCCGCGCCGCAGGGTGCAGATACAAGGCACCGCACCACGTGAGAACGGGGCTGGGCTAGTGAGTATCACGCAGGCACTAGCCCCGCCCCCTTTGCAGCATGTGCCTGCTCGTGGCCCCGTGCGCGCATGCACGCATGTAAAATGCTTCCCCCTCCCTTTTCTTCCAGTCCACCAACCGACAAGGACCTGCTGCTGGCAGCGGTGGTGGCGCACGTACCAACAGAGAGGGCTCTGAGTGCCACCTCTGGCAGGCGTGCCATAGGTTCACCACCACTGGTATAGGTCCTCCTGCTTGAGCAAGGGGCTAGACTAGAAGACCTCCAAGGTCCCTTCCAGCTCTATTCTATTCTATTCTATTCTATTCTATTCTATTCTATTCTATTCTATTCTATTCACTTTCTATATTTCTATTCTATTCTATTCTATTCACTTTCTATAATTCTATTCTATTCTATTCTATTCTATTCTATTCTATTCTATTCTATTCTATTCACTTTCTATATTTCTATTCTATTCTATTCTATTCTATTCTATTCTATTCTATTCTATTCTATTCTATTCTATTCTATTCTATTCACTTTCTATATTTCTATTCTATTCTATTCTATTCCATTCACTTTCTATATTTCTATTCTATTCTATTCTATTCTATTCACTTTCTATATTTCTATTCTATTCTATTCTATTCTATTCTATTCTATTCTATTCTATTCACTTTCTATATTTCTATTCTATTCTATTCTATTCCATTCACTTTCTATATTTCTATTCTATTCTATTCTATTCTATTCTATTCTATTCTATTCTATTCTATTCTATTCTATTCTATTCTATTCTATTCTATTCTGTTCTGTTCTGTTCTGTTCTACGTTCTGTTCCATTCCATTCCATATTTTCTATTCCATTCTGTTCCACTGTCAGAGCCCATCGGAGGCAACCCAGTCAGCCCAAACAGGAGTTACACTAAGGCTATGCAGCCTCTCCTCTCAACCTGAACCCCTCCTTACCTTTCCTTTTATCTGCATCCTATTTTTAACTGCCGGCTCTGCCCTGCCCTATTTTGTCCTTGAGCACTCGTGAGCTCATCAAGAACAGAAGGTAACCGTGGGGTGAAAGGCAGGGCAAGATCTGCAAGATCCCCATTTGCATTTGACTTTGCCATCCCATCTGGTTCGAGATAACACACCACACACACACACACACAGAGAGAGAGAGAGAGAGAGAGAGAGAGAGAGAGAGAGAGAGAGAGAGAGAGAGAGAGAGAGAGAGGATGAGGATGAGGAAGAGGATGAGGATGAACGAATTTTGCAGCTGCTTCTTTAAAAGCTCTCTTCTCTCAGGGATGACCGAGATAGTGAATTGCAAGCAGAAATGAATTTCTCCTTCCGTTTCTGATCCGCGCAAACACCCAAGCGTGAACGCCATCACCTGATAGCTTGGGTGCCTGTTCAATTCGTTAGAGAGAGAGAGAGAGGGGGGGGGGCTTTCTGTTTGTTTGTTTTACCACGAGTTGACAGTTGGGCAGAAACCAGAGGGGGGAAAAAAGAATTTCGGGCTTCGTGGGAACCGAGGAAGCAAAACAAGATGCAAAGTCTAAAATCTATAGGCTCATAAACCACCCCGGTTTCTTGAAACAAACCGGGATTTCTCTACCCCAACCTTGAAACCATGGATCGAGTGAATCTCTTTACCGAAGAATGTGATGAACGGGAGAAGGTGAGTCTTCGCCGAGAAAATCTCAGCGCCCATTTTCTCGGCGAAGACTTCTTTCGGGGGATGCAGCTTCTGCCGCCCCTTTCTGTCAGCTGCCCAGCTGAGAGAAGGGGGTGACAGAGGCTGGATCCCCCGAAACAAGTCTCCGCTGCGACGAGAGAACAAGGTGTTTCTTTCTCCCCCCCCCCGCTTTTGCCGCTTTTGTGTGTGCGTGTGTGTGTGTGTGTGTGTGTCCCATCTGCAAAGCTTCCGAGGAAGGAGAAGCAGGATACTGGTTGGGGGGGAGCGGCAAAAGCGGGGGGGGGAGAGAGAAACGGCTCCGCCTTTGGTTCCCCCTCCTAAAGCACAGGGGCGCTAGAGAAAGTTTGGAGTTGGGTAAGGAAGGGCAAAATTCAGGAAGAAAAGCGGGGCGGCGGGCGAACGGGAGACCTGTACAAGGGGGAAGGGGAACTCTCTGCTTTGTGTGTGTGTCTGTGTGTGTGTGTCTGTGTGTGTGTGTCTGTGTGTGTGTGTGTGTGTCCCATCTGCAAAGCTGCCGAGGAAGGAGAAGCAGGATACTGGTTGGGTGGAGGAGGCAGTGGCGGCGGCGGAGGCGGCCGCAGCACCGGCAGTCTTCCGCTTTTGCCGCTTTTGTGTGTGTGTGTGTGTGTGTGTGTCCCATCTGCAAAGCTGCCGAGGAAGGAGAAATGGAGGAGGCAGTGGCGGCGGCGGAGGTGGCCGCAGCACCGGCAGCCTTCCACTTTTGCCGCTTTTGTGTGTCTTTGTGTGTCTCCTTCCCCGGCAGCTTTGCAGATGGGACACACACACACGCACACACAAAAGCGGCAAAAGCGGAAGGCTGCCGGTGCTGCGGCCGCCTCCGCCGCCACTGCCTCCTCCACTTCTCCTTCCTCGGCAGCTTTGCAGATGGGCCACACACACACACACACACACACACACACACACACACACACACACACAAAGCAGAGAGTTCCCCTTCCCCCTTGTACAGGTCTCCCGTTTGCCTGCCGCCCCGCTTTTCTTCCTGAATTTTGCCCTTCCTTACCCAACTCCAAACTTTCTCTAGCACCCCTGTGCTTTAGGAGGGGGAACCAAAGGCGGAGCCGTTTCTCTCTCCCCCCCCCCCCCGCTTTTGCCGCTCCCCCCCAACCAGTATCCTGCTTCTCCTTCCTCGGCAGCTTTGCAGATGGGCCACACACACACACACACACACACACACACACACACACACACAGCAGAGAGTTCCCCTTCCCCCTTGTACAGGTCTCCCGTTCGCCCGCCGCCCCGCTTTTCTTCCTGAATTTTGCGCTTCCTTACCCAACTCCAAACTTTCTCTAGCACCCCTGTGCTTTAGGAGGGGGAACCAAAGGCGGAGCCGTTTCTCTCTCCCCCCCCCGCTTTTGCCGCTCCCCCCCCCCAACCAGTATCCCGCTTCTCCTTCCTCGGCAGCTTTGCAGATGGGACACACACACACACACAAGCCCAGCGGCCAGACTGCGCTGCCTCCCCAAGGGCTCCTAATGGCTTGCTGCCCCGCGTGACACCGCTGGCTGACGCTAGCTCGTCTCTCTCTCTCTCTTCTTTCCTCCCTCCCTCGGTCTCCCCCTCCCCCTTTTCCGGCTCAGCCCCACGTCACCAGGAGACCAAAACGGGGACATCATGGCAGAGCAGAGGAGACACAGGAAGCGGATCCAGGTACCGGGCTGGCTTATCTCCTCCCTCTTTTCGCAACCGCTCTGCGGGATGACTTTCCCTTTTCCTTCTGGCTCACCCCCCCCTCCCCCGCCCGGTCACCCTTCCCTCCCTCCTCCCCCTCCGCCTCCTCCGAGGCCGCCGCCAGTCAGCATCTCTCCTACCGTTTTTGCGGCTTTTCCGTCGCCCCCGCCACCGCTCCCCCTTCCCCGCAGAGCCGGCCGCATCCAGCGCCTTCTTCCTCTGGAGGGAAGCACCGAAGCCTCGGCCGCGCGCAAGTCCTCGGTAAAATTTTTTTGTTGACTGGAGTATAAGCCGAAGTGGAGTTTTTCAGCCCAAAAAGTGGGCTGAAAAATTCGGCTTATACTCAAGTATATACGGTACCTATCTATCTGATCGCCTTATCTAGTTACTCTCTCTCTCTCTCTCTCTCTCTCTCTCTCTCCAGCCATCCAGCCATCTATCTTACCCTCAATAAAATGATCATCCTGAATCCCTACAGTGATGCCCAAACTAAATTAGATTTCTTAATTTAAGAGTCCCCCTACCCACGTGGCAGAAACCTGGCAGATTTGTGGAAGTGGCCGGTACCCAAACCGATGCATCAGAGACAAAATCAGTCAAAACCTGCCACGCCTACCACGTGGCACGGACGGCCCCACCTTATAGAGGGAGTCCTTGTTGTGCTTCAGCCTGATGCCTTTCTCGTGCCTCAGCTGCCCCGTTGTCCTCATTCCGTTCCACGAGGATTTCTCGCCCGGAGGCTTCAGTAAAGAGGTGACCGGGTTGTAAAAGGCCGGGGCAGACACAGGATACCACGTTCGCAGGAAGACGATGTCTGAAGAGGGACAAAAATGGTCGGGGAGATTATCTTTTCTTAAATGCTGAAAGCACGGAGGTCTCTGGATTTTCACAGCTGCGATCAATTGATACCTCCCTCTCTCTCCTTCCCTCCCCTCTTTCTCCCATCCCTCCCCTTCTCCCTTGCCTTCCCCCTCCCCCCTCCCTCATTCCCCCTCCCCCCTCCCTCATTCCCCCTCTCCTTCCCTCCCCTCTCCCTCCCTCTCCCTTTCCCTCTCCCTCCCTTTGCCTTCCCTCTCCTCTCCCACTCGCCTTCCCTCTTCCTCCCTCCCTTTCTTCCTCCCCCTCCCTCTCCTTCCCCCCTCCCCCTCCCTCTTGCCTTCCCCCTCCATCTCCTTCCCCCTCTCCTTCCCTCGCCATCCCTCCCTCTCTTCCTCCCTCTCCCTCCCTTCCTTGCCTTCCCTCTCCTCTCCCTCTCCCCCCTTGCCTTCCCCTCCCTCCCTCTTCCTCCCCCTCCATCTCCTTCCCCCTCTCCCTCCCTCCCTCCTCTCCCTCTCCCTCCCCCTCCATCTCCTTCCCCCTCTCCCTCCCTCCCCTCTCCCTTTCCCTCCCCCTCCATCTCCTTCCCTCCCTCTCCCTCCCTCTCTTCCTCCTCTCTCCCTCCCTCTGCCTTCCCTCTCATCCTCCCTCCCTCTTGCTTTCCCTATCTCACCCTCCCTCTCTTCCTCCCATTCCTCTCCCTCTCTTTCCCTCCCTCTCTCTCTCTGTCTGAGCTACTGACTCTCTCGTCTTCCCAACTCGCCCGCCCGCCGGCCGGCCGGGGCGTGTCAACCCCAGAAGCGATCCTCCTCCTGACCCTCAGAAGTCAGTTTCAGAGGAGCACAACGGGGAAACCCAACTCACCGCTCATCAGTAACTTGTCTTCAAACGTTGCTCGGAAAGCCCCCTCTGGGGTCCTGAGGGCCTTCTTAATCTGTCCCCGGATGCCGCTCACCGTACGGATGGCCGCCCCTTCAAACCGAGCCACTTCCAGCACGGAGTTGAACATCCCCTGCATGGCGTGGGAGAACATTCCTACTTATTGGGTACCAGGATTAACAATAAAGAAAACCGATGCGTCTTCTAACTCACCTTCCTCTGTTACTTATAAGAAGAGTGTGTGGGTGTGCGTGTGCGTGTTTAATCAACAGCGGTGTCTTTGAGAGAGCCATTTCTGCCACAGTCGAAGGCAGGTGTGCCTCTAATAAGCCACGCTTTTCCCAAAGTGTAGCCAAATTTACTTCGGTGTTTTGTTTTTTTTTAAATTGTTGCATTAAATACCACGCCAAGATAAAATTTGCACTCCGAACTGGTACCCAGAGACTTCTGAGGGAGGGCCAGCCGTAACAAATTTAAATAAATAAAGCTGAACACCGCATGGCTCACAAAAGGCCAAGTTGCAAAATACCGCTCGAACTCCTATGTAGGAAACCTGTGACATTTCCACCTTAGGCTCACATAAAATGGCGCAGGTCTGACTCAGGGCAGAGATAAGTTTCGTTTCTGTTCCTAAGTTGCAGTTGATCAGAAATCAGATGATCCTGCTCTGTGCAGACGGACAATCCCGTTGGAACACGTACAAGAAAGTAACAGAAACAATGACATTTCATACAGGGCTATAGCTGAAATGTAACCATTGGAATAGCTGCTTGTTGCTTGTGTGTTGCTTGTATTTCAATAAAAGAGAGCTGAGGACTTCGGTCTGGGCCCTCATCCCGAGAACGCTCAGAGAGACATGTCCCCATTTATTGGCAAGTTCATGAGGAGCCCGCCGGGTGCGAAAAACCCACACTCCTACCTTAATAAAAGCTGTATTCTTGAAAATTTTGAAAGGGAAGCCAATCAGCTTTAGTTTCTTCACAATCCTTATGGACTTATCCAAGTCAAGCACCACTCCGGTTGCAGCTATCCGAAAATCGGCCTGAAATAAAACAACGAAAGTCCGCTTACAACGTATAAAGTGAAAAGTCTACGGCTTTGGATTTAGTTTTGCTTTCCCTGCAAGGAAACTCTTTTGAGTTAAAAAAAACAAACAAAAACAAGAGCTTTAAAGGGTTAAGAAATCAGTTTGGACCAGGGCTTAGTAAAAAACCACCTGAATATCTTCTTCTCAACGTCGCATCCATGAATGGAGCCGTTGAGGAGAACTTCAGCTGCCAAAGTTGAAGCTATTTGGGTTCGTTTTCGACAGCACACACACACACAAAAAGCGACCGCAGGAAGGTGACTGGAAGCCCCCCACGCTGATGTACTCACCGTTGTACCACTCACAGATTGGACGGCTAAACACCCGGTCCCTTGTGGAGTGATGGGGCCTGTGGAGAATGTTGAATGAAACCATCAACAAATGACCTAACAGCGTGCCTCTATCTATCTATCTATCTATCTATCTATCTATCTATCTATCTATCTATCTATCTATCTATCTTCTATCTACCTATCGTGTGCATCTATCATTTCCTTACTCTATCATGTCCCTTCTCTATCGCCTGCATCTATCATCTCCCTACTTTATCATCTCCTTTATCATCTCTACTCTCTCGCTATCATAGCCCTACTCTCTATCAGCTCCCTACTCTATTGCCTGCATCTATCACCTCCTTACTCTATCATCTCTTCTATCACCTACATCCATCATCTCCCCACTTTCTCTATCATCTCCTTTATCATCTCCCTTCTCTCTCATCTCCCTTCTATTGCATCTCTCATCTCCCTACTCTTTCTCTATCATCTCCTTTATCATCTCCCTTCTCT
The DNA here is from genome assembly GCF_964194415.1 of Vipera berus. Classification (NCBI taxonomy): domain Eukaryota; kingdom Metazoa; phylum Chordata; class Lepidosauria; order Squamata; family Viperidae; genus Vipera; species Vipera berus. Next base: position 103,900,339 of record NC_138207.1, on the reverse strand, counting down.
CTCATCTCCCTACTCTATCATCTCTTCTCTCTATCACCTGCATCTATAATCTCCCTACTCTATCTCCTTTATCATCTCCCTTCTCTCATCTCCCTACTCTATCAACTCCCTTCTCTCTATCAGCTGCATCTATCATCTCCCTCTTTCTCTATCATCTCCTTTATCATCTCCCTTCTATCACCTGCATCTATCATCTCCCTACTCATCTCCTTTATCATCTCCCTACTCCATCATCTCCCTTCTATCACCTGCATCTATCATCTCCCTACTCTTTCTCTATCATCTCCTTTATCCCTTCTCTCATCTCCCTACTCTATCATCTCCCTTCTATCACCTGCATCATCTACCTACTCTTTCTCTATCTTATTTATTTATTTATTTATTTATTTATTTATTTATTTATTTATTTATTTATTTATTTATTTATTTATTTATTTATGGGATTTATATCCCGCCCTATCTCCCGAAGGACTCAGGGCGGCTAACAACAAAACATATAATAAGTACAGAAATTAAGATAAAAAATAAAATTAAAATCATCTGTGCAATAAATTAAAATTAAAAATTAAAAATAAATTAAAAATTGTAAATACAATTAAAATGCCTGTCAGTCCAGGTCAGCCTGGTGGAAAAGGAGTGTTTTGAGGCCGCGGCGAAAGGACTGGAGATTTTGGGCCATCCGAAGCTCAGGGGGGAGCTGATTCCATAGGACTGGCGCTCCCACAGAGAAGGCCCTCCCCTTGGGGGTTGCCAGCCGACATTGCCTAGCTGACGGTACCCTGAGGAGGCCTTCTCTGTGTGAGCGTACTGGGCGATGGGAATTCGTTCCCGGCAGCAGATGGTCCTGCAAGTATCCCGGGCCTAAGCCATGTAGGGCTTTAAAGGTAAGTACCAGCACCTTAAATCTCACCCGGAGGGCAACCGGTAGCCAATGCAGCTCACGCAGGAGGGGTATAATATGGGAGTATCGGGGTGCTCCCATCACTACCCATGCAGCTGCACTCTGCACCAGCTGAAGCCTCCGGGTGGTCTTCAAGGGCAGCCCCATGTAGAGAGCATTACAGTAGTCTATACGGGAGGTAACGAGTGCGTGGGTGACTGTACGTAGGGCATCTCGGTCCAAAAAGGGGCGCAATTGGTATATAAGGCGAATCTGTGCAAATGCCCCCCTAGCCACGGTTCCAATGTGATCTTCAAAACTGAGTCGTGAATCTAGGAGGACGCCCAGATTGCGTGCTCTATCAATGGGAGGTAACATCTCTCCTCCTATAGTCAAAGATGGAACCTCTTGGACTAAACGAGATGACGGTATGTACAGCCATTCAGTCTTGGCCGGGTTGAGTCGAAGCCTGTTTTCTCCCATCCAAATCTGTACCGCTTCCAGGCAACGGGACATCACATCGAGGGCATCACTGGGTTGGTTCGGGGTGGAGATGAAAAGCTGGGTATCATCAGCATATTGATGATATTTCACCCCGAAGCCACGGATGATCTTTCCCAGCGGCTTCATATAGATGTTGAATAGGAGGGGCGAGAGCACCGAACCCTGAGGCACTCCACAACTAAGAGGCCTAGGGCTTGACCTCTGCCCCCCTGCTAACACCGTCTGTAAACGGTCCGAAAGGTAGGAGGAGAACCACCGTAAAACGGTGCCTCCCACTCCCAACCCCTCAAGACGACGCAGTAAGATACCGTGGTCGATGGTATCAAAAGCCGCTGAGAGATCTAATAGGACCAGGACAGAGGAATAACCTCTATCTCGGGCCCGCCAGAGATCATTCACCAGTGCGACCAATGCTGTCTCTGTGCTATACCCGGGTCTGAAACCCGATTGGTACGGATCCAGATCTCCCTTCTCATCTCCCTACTCTATCATCTCCCTTCTATCACCTGCATCTATCATCTCCCTACTCTTTCTCTATCATCTCCTTTATCATCTCCCATCTCTCTATCTCCCTACTCTATCATCTCCCTATTCTATCTGTCTGTCTGTCTGTCTGTCTGTCTGTCTGTCTATGCCTTACCTTTCTAAGGTGAGCTCCAATCTGGATTAGCATGACCTTGTAGTTTTCTTGGCAACAGTCTAGGGCAGTTTTTCTCAACCTCAGTGGCTTTAAGATGCGTGGACTCAGCTCCCACACTGGCTAGGGAATTCTGGGAGTTGAAGTCCACGCACGCATTTGAAAGCTGCCCACGGTTGAGAAAGACTGGCCTAGGAGGTGCCTGCCTCTTCCTTTCTTCCAAATGGTTTTTGGTTTTTTTCAACCTAGCTGAGAGCCCTAGAACTCCTGAGGGTCTCCCCCTTCAAATCCTAATCAGGTCTGACCTTTCTTAGTTTTTTTGGGTTTTTTTAAAGTCCACCTAGCCGAGCGTGAAGGAAGACAAAATTGGAAAACGAAAGAAAAAAAAGACGAATGGCCCACAAGGAATTGAACTTACAATCAAGATGAATGGCCCAGTTTATCAACCAGCTGGCCTAAGGAATGAAGATGATTATAATCAAGATTTACAAACTCTTTTAACAGTGTAGCAAGTCAAAGCATCTTTCTTCTCCAAGGTGACTTTTTTTGTATGTATTTTTTTATGGAACAGATATAATTCTTTGCCTTTCATGGAGCTAGTTAGCAAGCATTTCAGATATTTCATCTGGCCATTAAAATACATCTTTAATGCATTGTAATACCAGCGATGTCTCTTATTTGGGGATGCCATCTGCTTGTTTTATTGTTGTTGTTGTTGTTAGTTGCGAAGTCGTGTCTGACCCATCGCGGCCCCAGGCCTTCCTGTCCTCTACCATCTTCTGGAGTCCATTTAAGCTCACGCCTACCGCTTCAGTGACTCCATCCAGCCACCTCCTTCTCTGTCGTCCCCTTCTTCTCTTGCCCTCAACCTTTCCCAGCATTAGGCTCTTCTCCAGTGAGTCCTTCCTTCTCATTAGGTGGCCAAAGGATTTGAGTTTCAACTTCAGGATCTGGCCTTCTAAAGAGCAGTCAGGGTTGATCTCCTCTAGGACTGACCGGTTTGATCGCCTTGCAGTCCAAGGGACTCGCAGGAGTCTTCTCCAGCACCAGAGTTCAAAGGCCTCCATTCTTTGGCGCTCAGCCTTTTTTATGGTTCAGCTTTCACTGCCATACATTGCAACTGGGAAGACCATAGCCTTGGCTATACGCACTTTTGTTGACAGGGTGATGTCTCTGCTTTTTAGTGTGCTGTCTAGATTTGCCATGGCTTTCCTCCCCAGGAGCGAGCGTCTTTTAATTTCTTGGCTGCAGTCCCCATCTGCGGTGATCTTGGAGCCCAGGAAAGTAAAATCTGTCCCTACCTCCATTTCTTCCCCATCTATTTGCCAGGAACTGAGAGGGCCGGATGCCATGATCTTGGTTTTCTTTATGTTGAGTTTCAAGCCCACTTTTGCACTCTCCTTCTTCACCCGCAACAAGAGGCTCTTTAGTTCCTCTTCACTTTCTGCCATTAGAGTGGTATCATCTGCATATCTTAAGTTGTTGATATGTCTGCTTGTTATTCCCATCTAAATATCTATTGGCCAGGGATCCAAACCATTGTTCTTATGTCACTAAGGTGATGTCTGAATCTTGTGTCTAAAACAGATTTAGAACTGTCTTGCCTTAACCAACATTGAAAGCATCCCTACGTTTGACCAAGTCCTTTTTTCAAACTAGCAGGTAACAACGAATTGTGGTTACTGCTACCACAATAAAAAAACATCTCGGCAAGGGATTCCTTGTTGCGTAAACAGCATCAAAAGCACGCGAGGCACTAGTGCCACTTTATAAAAACCTTTAGTAAAGCCACACCTGGAATACCTGCATCTGGGTTTGATCACCGCATTACAAAAAAAAGATGTTGAGACTTTGGAAAAAGTGCAGAGAAGCGTGTTAGGTAGATGACTATGGCCTAACGGGTTGGGTTGGCAATACATATAAACTATGATTGCATTGTTGTAATAGAAACTGTATTGTGTCACTTTAAATGTGTGATGATTGGCCAACGCCTTTTTTCCAACGGCCATAAGAGGGAGCTAGAGACATAGCTTCTTTCTCTGTTATTCCCTCTGTTACGTTTTGCTGTTACTTGCTGATTATTGTGGTTTGTGGGTTTGCTACTGTTTGCTAAACCTGAAGAACTGTGTTTTGACTTACGGACTGGTAAGAAGACTCTGTATCGGATAATCCTTGGACTCTTGTTATTTGCTATCATCTCTTTACTCGTGGATGACCTGGACTGATTTTTTTCTTAAGACTGTGCTATTGTATTATTCCACAAGTAAAGCTTTTTTACACACCTCAGTTTATCTGTGTGCTTGCTGCGTAAACTTGACTACTCTATTCCTAGGGGAAGAGCGTTCTCTGTGGGCGCGCCTGCCCTCTGGAATGATTTACCTGTGGAACTTAGGACCGCCCCCCGATCTGCGTTCGTTTCGCCGGGACCTGAAAACCTGGTTTTTCGATCTATCAGGCCTGGACTGAAGGGGTTTTAGCTTTTTAAATGTTGTTTTAATTGGGCTTAATTAATTTAATGTATTTTAATTCTATATTATCTTTTATATTGTATTTTATGCTGCCCTGTATACCGCCCTGAGTCCTTCGGGAATAGGGCGGTATAGAAATTTAATTAAACTAAATTAAAATTAAATTACTCTCAGTATCCTGCACATCCTTATCAAAGAGCAACGAAGATGATTAGAGGGCTGGAGGCTAAAACACAGGAAGAACATTTGCAGGGATTGGGTAGGGAAAAAAAAGGACCAGGCATCACACAATAGCAGTCTTTCAATATTTGAGGGGCTGCCAGAAAGAAGAGGGAGACAATCTATTTTCCAAAGCACCCGAAGGCCAGACAAGGAGCAAATGGATGGAAACTAATCGAGAAGTAGGGAAGCAACCTGGAATCAAGGAGAAACTTTCCTGACAGCGAGGACAACTAACCAGTGGAACAGAAACTGCCTCCAGAAGTTGTGGGTCCTCCAACACAAGAGGTTTTTAAGAAGAGACTGGACAGCCGCTTGTCTCAAATGGCGTAGGGTTTCCTGCTTGCACAGGGGGCTGGACTAGAAGACCTCCAAGGTCCCTTCCAGATCTACTCTGATTGAAAGTCCTTCACACTACCTGGTCTTACGTCCGAAAGTTGTGACGTGAGCTCTTACCCCAGAAAGTTACTCCGCAGTGCATATGTTGTGGCGTATATTTAAGTAGCCTGTGACGACCGTTGTGGTCTTCTATGTAATACATAGGAATTGTCTGGAACCGCCTCCAGCCTAGAGACAGAATCAGAGGATCGCGGGTTTTGAGGATTTTCTTGTACCAGCGATGCTTCTTCAACCGCATCTGGAGAGAGAGAGAGAGAGAGAGAGAGAAAGGAAACAATTTCATCTCAAAAGCCATTTCAACAATCTCTCCCTCACCTTCGCTGAGAAAAGTTTTCTTTTTTAAAAAAATAAATATGTTTTATTAATTTTTATTTAACATAATCACCTTAATATTCGGTAGACAGTGCGTTGTCTGGGTTTACGTTTAGCAAACATTCACTAAGAATTCAGTTCTGTAATCTATAATCCCCATGATAATTTTGCATGGTTTCCTCTTCTCCTCATAGTGTTTGTTTTTTTTACCAACCTTAAGTTAAGACAATTCTTATTGTTTTAATAAATGGTAATTAAGTATAAAAGTTTTCTAATATTTCTATAAAGAATAATCACCACGATATAATATTCTTTTTCTTATCTAATCCCTCTGGTTGTCTCATCATATATATCCTGTTTACAGCTCTTATTTGCATTTGTTTTTCCCACAGCGTTCTAAACATTTTTACTGGTTTAAGATTTTCTCAGAGTTAATTACATTTAAATATTTAAATCTATTTTTTTTTCTCATGTAAACCAACCCAATGCTTTTACCTTTTCCATAAAGAATAATCACCACAATATAATATTCCTTTGCTTATCTAATCCTTCTGGTTGTCTCATCATATATCCTGTTTACAGTTCTTATTTGCATTTGTTTTTCCCACGGCTTTCTAAACATTTTCACTGGTTTAAGATTTTCTCAGAGTTAATTACATTTAAATATTTAAATCTATTGTTTTTCTCACATAAACCAACCCAATGCTTTTACCTTTTCTTAAAGAATAAATAAGACAAAAAAGAGAAAGGAGTTTTCAGTTGCATGTAAAAGTATGGAAGGCACAGAGGGGGCTGCTTCGAAAAAAATGTGCGTGTGGTTGAGCTTTCAAAATCCCCAGGAAATAAGGCACAACTCTTTGGCAACAACTTAACAACAATGCACAGAAGGTCAAATACACATAGATAGGAAAATACGTATGTATGTATATGGGTATGTATAGATGTATAAAGGTAAAGGTAAAGGTTCCCCCGCACACGCGTGCTAGTCGTTTCCGACTCTAGGGGCCGGTGCTCATCTCCGTTTCAAAGCCGAAGAGCCAGCGCTTGTCTGAGGACGTCTCCGTGGTCATGTGGCCGGCATGACTAGACGCCAAAGGTGCACGGAACGCTGTTACTTTCCCACCGGAGTGGTCCCTATTTTTCTACTTGCATTTTTACGTGCTTTCGAACTGCTAGGTTGGCAGAAGCTGGGACGAGTAACAGGCGCTCACTCTGTTACGCGGCACTCGGGATTCGACCCGCCAAACTGCCAACCTTCTGATCGACAAGCTCAGCATCCTAACCCACTGAGCCACCGCGTCCCTTGTATAGATGTATACACACCTTCAGAAAAAGGTACATTCAGAAGCACATGAGAATCTCTGTCTATCACGGAAGGGGACATAATGGCCAAGTGGTTAAGGACACTGAGCTTGTCAGACGGAAAGGGATAGGGTGAGCCCCGTTCCTTGCCTCAGCTCCTGCCCACCTAGCAGTTCGAAAGCATGCAAGCGTGGTGGGAAGGCACCAAGACGGCATATAAGTCCCATAATAAATAAATAAATAATAAGACCCCGAGTGTATAGTTATGCTGGCCACATGACCCCAAAAGCGTCTTCAGACAACACTGGCTCCTTCGGTTAGGGAACGGAGACGAGTCGGACACAACTGCGTAGAGAAAAAAATGTACCTTCATATATCACGGTTAAAAAGCGTGCAAGAGCGTAACGCACCTGCACGTAGCCCACGTTTCCTTCCGTGTTTCCGAGGCCGCCCAGGACGATTGGGTAACGTGGGTCAAAATGCAGCACCAGTTCACACGGGACATTCTCCAGTTCTACTCGGATATACATGCCCGGTCGAAATCCTTCGTATTGAATTCGGGTTTCGTCATCTTGATCATCAAACTCAAGTCTGTTAAGCTGCATTGCAAACGTTAAGAAGGAAGGCGATGCTTTATCGCACGGGGGTCCGTCAAGACAATCCCACAGCTGATCTTGGCTGCGTACGGGGCCAATTCTGCCGAGTTACAAAACGAGAATCTGCGCTTCCGCCACAGGCCACGCCTGGATTAGGGCTCACCTTGTTAAAGGTTGTGTGCCTCTCTTGTGCGTTTCTTACTGTGCCGTTGGGTTACCGTGTGAACCAGTTTTTCACGACAATTCAGGCATGAGAGTGTGTGACTGGATCCAAGGTCAGCCTAAGGCAAGACTGGAACTCCCAATCTCCTAGCCTAGTGCCTTAAACCACTACACCAAACTGGTTCTCAAATAATAACAATGCTTCATGCCAGTTGCTCTTAACCTTTTCTTTCTTTATTTATTTGTTTTATTTATTTACCAAGGATTCCCCTTATTAAATACCTTTTGTGGCCACGGACCATGGCCACGGACCCCCAAGACAAGATTTAAATCATGACATTTCTTCAAGCCTTTGTGGACGCCCCCACCCACCCACCCACCATGGAGACGTCATGGCCCCTGGGGGTCCACAGACTACGGATTGAGAGCCACTGCTTTACGCTATAACATAGAGCCGCGGTGGGGCAGGGGTTAGAATGCAGGATTGCAGGCTAACTAAGCCCACTGTCAGCAGTTCGACCCTGACCGACTCAAAGCCGACTCAGCCTTCCATCCTTCCGAGGTCGGTCAAACGAGGACCCAGATTGTTGGGGGCGAATAGGCTGACTCTGTAAACCGCTTAGAGTGGGCTGTAAAGCACTGAGAAGCGATATCTAAGTCTAAGTGCTATTGCAGGCTAACTCTGCCCACTGTCAGCAGTTCGCCCCTGACCGACTCAAGGCCGACTCAGCCTTCTATCCTTCCGAGGCCGGTCAAACGAGGACCTAGATTGTTAGGGGGCAATGTGCCGACTTTGTAAACCGCTTAGAGAGGGCTGTAAAGCACCGTGAAGCGGTATATAAGTCTAAGTGTTGTTGCTATAATAAACCTGGCATCATTTCTCCCTCCCTGCTTTGTTTACCCCAAAGACAGTCCAGACGGAGCAATATGAAATTTCCTTCTCCTGCTGCTGGCTTTGCTAACCGATTGGCGCACCTTTTCCCAATGTTAACTCGGCACGCTCGGCACGCGAAGCTTTGCTGGGCCCTTCTCTTTGCCTCTGGAGCACTCCGGCAAGCAAACGTTACCTACCTGAGCTTGCTTCTGCAGCTCCTCCTTCAAGTCATCGAAGTAGGTGGCGTTCCCGTCGTATTCGGCATCAAACATCTCTTTCAGCTTACGCTTCTTGGCGACGCGATTCTTCTGCTCTTCCTCCTCCGCCGCCCCTTTGTCATTCTTTCCCTCGTGATCCTCTCCTTCTTCGTTGGCCGCCTAATGGCGTGGAGGAAATAATAATAATAATAATAATAATAATAATAATAACAATAATAATAATAATAATAATAATAATACAAGTCAATCGAGCTTTTAATTTTTTTTATTCTCCCCCAATGAAATCTGCAGCGCCGGAGTTAAAAAAAATAAATAAAAATAAATCCTTGACCGATGCCTTTTTTCTACACCCAACAGGTTTACGAGCTTTACAAGGTTTACAAAGACTCGGAAGTTAAATCCCAGCAGTCCTCGAATTACGAGCAGGATGGAGCCCAAAACCTCTGCTGCTAAGCCAGACAGTGGTTCGGGGAATTTTTGCCCCGTTTTGACGACCGTTCTTGCTGCACTTAAACGAATCACCGCAGAAGTTAACTTAGTAACCCGGTTTGCGAGGCAAATCTGGCTTTCCCCGTTGATTTAAAAGGTCTCCCAAGGGGGTCACGTGACCCACCCACCCCGGGGGGCACTTAAAATATCGGTCAATTGCCAAAGGTCTGAATTCTAATCGCACGACCCAATCAGAGGATGCTGCGAGGGTCGTTAAGGGTGAAACACGGCCATAAGTCGTCGTGAACGGCCGCTAAAATGAACCCGTCGCTAAGTCGAGGACTGCCTGTACTTAAAATTTGAAACCTTTCACGCTTTTCCAAGACTTGAGCGTTCCTCAGGAGGAGAGGCTTAATTGTTAATTAATTAACTATTACTTAATTATCCCACAGGATCCACCGGTTATGTCACACCCAGGACAGTCCCAAACTTTTTTTTCAGGAGGCAACTGGAGTTTCTTGTTTCTTTTCTTCGAAGACGTTTCGCTTCTCATCCCAGAAGCTTCTTCAGCTCTGACTGGAATGGCGGACAACGGAAAGGGTTGAGACTCCACCTGCATTTGAAAGACAAAGGTCTCTCTTTGGAAGACACGAGAGGACCAGCTGGTTTGAAAGAGGGGTCAAAGAGGCCATCTGGGTCAAAATTGAACACCCTCTCCCTCGACAGAGGGGGAGGGATACGACATCATCCATGTCCGGTCTACCACACAAGTCCTTTCAGCAGCTCCAAGAAGGCTCCACACCCATTTGCCCCACTCAGGTGACCCCGAAGACACAGGTAAACCTCCAGGTGGCCTCAATGACTCTCCAAAAGGAGGCAAACGACCAGCTGTCTGCAAGGAGCATAAATCTTTCCATTCCCCACCATCCAGTCAGAGCTGAAGAAGCTTCTGGGATGGGAAGCGAAACGTCTTCAAAGAAAAACAAAGTAAGTCCAGTTGCCTCCTGAAGAAAAAGCATCATTGGGACAACCAGGACCTGGGTGACTGAGAATCTCCGTAGACGTCTCTCAAACCTCATGTTCTTCATCAGCTGATCTGCCTTTATAGACGGTTCCCGTCTCGAGGTCTTCAAAATCACCGTATATTTCTTCTGGAGGAAAAAAAATACAAATAAGTCCTTGAGTTGTGACCGTAATTGAGCCCGGTCATTATGGTTGCTAAATATCGGTGGTTGCAACCGGACCTGATTTTACACCTCTTTGTGTGTGTGTGTGTGGAAAGTCAATGCTGGTTTCCAGCAAACCGTGATAAATCACAGTCACATGAGTCGAGGGATGGGTAGGCCTGGGTGGGAAAAAAACAGAACGGAGAAAAACAGGAAAAAAAAACATGCGTGTGTGTGTGTGTGTGTGTTATTGCTGTTATGTTGTTAAATGTTTTTTTCCCATTTTTTTCCAAACAGGTTTGGGGGAAAAAAAGTGTGAGGGGGAGGGAACTGGCCCCTGTTTCCCCCCCCCCCCCCCGATTTTTCTGGTTTTTTTTTCCCAGGCCTTCCCATTTCTACATCCATGAGGCACTGGGAATTGGCCAGTTGCCAAATGGCCAAAAAAACGATCATGTGACCACAATGAGGATGGGCTGATATCAAAACTTCAAAAGTGGGCTGCCAGTCCACCGTTACTTCAAAGTGTTGCTAAAAGCAACCCATCGTTAAGTCGAGGACTATAATACTTTTTTTTTTTGGCCAGGTTGCCCCCCCTGCCCCCACCCCCCCCCCCCGCCAAAATAAATAATAACAAGGGAAGGACACATTCTGATTTACCATCTTCTTTCAACAATTTTTCGGCGTCTTTGTCCGCTTCCCACTTTCCGGTCACGAAACAGTCTCGGATGCTGTCCATCACCTGCAAAATAAACATCTTCTGTTTTCAGAGCAGAGATTCACAGCGACCGACCATCATTTTTTTCCCCCCCCCAGATCATTCCATCAGGCCTGGAGGCAAGCTCTTTGCAAATGCTTACCGACTTTTGGTCACCAGCGAAACGCTCAACTTACAACTGTTCGTTCTGTTATGCATGTAATACAGACATGTCAAACACAAGGCCCGGGGGCCAGATCCGGCCCGCGAAGTGGTTTCATGTGGCCCGCGAAGCCATCCTGGAAACAGTGAGGGAACGGCCCCCACTGCCCTGGCCCTGGCCCAGAGACCCCCTCCTTCTACCAGAGACCCTCAGATCTGTCCCACTCCTGCCCAGGCCCCCATAGGCACCCTTGATGCGAACGATGTAGAGCTGGCCATGCCCACCCAGTAGGCCATACGCACTCTACCCACGCCTACCCAGTAGGCCATGGCCACCTTGGCCATACCCATCCGGCCCCTTGAGAGCAACTGCAATGCTGATGCGGCCCTCAATGAAATTGAGTTTGACACCCCTGATGTAATATAAAACACATTACATGTTGTACGTATCATAGAAAACATATAAGGAACAGTTGCGGGAATTGGGTATGTCTAGTCTAATGAAAAGAAGGAGCAGGGGAGACCTCATAGCAATGTTCCAGTATTTGAGGGGCGGCCACAAAGAAGGGGGGGGGTCAACTTATTTTCCAAAGCACCTGAAGGCAGGAGAAGAAGCAACGTATGGGAATTAATCAAGGAGAGAAGCAACCTGGAACTAAGGAGGAATTTCCTGACAGTGAGAACAATTAATCAAAGGAACAACCTGCCTGCAGAGGTTGGGAATGCTCCAACATTGCAAGTTTTTAAGAAGACACTGGACAGCCATTTGTCTGAAATGGTATAGGGTTTCCTGCCTGAGCAGGGGGTTGGACTAGATGACCTCCAAGGTCCCTTTCAACTATTCTATTCTATTCTATTCTATTCTATTCTATTCTATTCTATTCTATTCTATTCTATTCTATTCTATTCTATTCTATTCTTTCTATTCCATTCCATTCCACATTCTATTCTATTCTAATTCCATTCCATTCCATTCTCTATTCTATTCTACAATCTGTCTATTCTATTCTATCATTATTCTATTCTATTCCATTCCATTCTATTCTATTCTACAATCTGTCTTTTATTCTATTCTATTCCATTCCATATTCTATTCTATTCTATTCTACAATCTGTCTTCTATTCTATTCTAATTATTCTATTTTCTATTCTATTCCATTCCACTTCACTCCATTCTATATTCTATTCAATTCTACAATGTCTTCTGTTCTATTCTATTCTTATTATTCTATATTCTATTCTATTCCATTCCATTCCATTCCATTCCATTCCATTCCATTCCATTCCATTCCATTCCATTCCATTCTATTCTATTCTATTCTATTCTATTCTATTCTATTCTATTCTATTCTATTCCATTCCCAATGTGTATGCGTTTGGAGATCTTTAAGTACGCTTTCATGTTCCTTCTTCAACTTCACAGACTTGGTGAGACTCATGATGCCAGGACAAAGTGGCCCCAGTTCCAAGAAGACCGCATCCGAGAAATCTCCAGAAGTCCTACCTCGTCCAAGTCCCAGTCTTGCCCGGTTTCCACGGGAAATTTGGAGCAATCCAGAGCATCAATCTTTCGTTTCGATTCTTTGTCCGGACGACTGACGCGAAACAGCCCTCCGAGTTCTTCCTCTCTTTCGCCTTCATCCTCCTCCTCCTTGTCCTCGGCCACTGAGGACGAATCGAGGCAGCATTTTAGCGACAATTAAGTCTCCACAGAGGCGTTACCAACCTACCTTACGTCTAGTTGTCACCTGGTGTTTTTTTTTTTTGTTAATCGCCTGTCCAGCTGACCACCAACACTGATCATCAACACTCTGGATCAGGACTGATTTATTCAAAAATCATCGTCTCCTAATTATGCACATTAGCTACGGTTCGAAGTTGCAACGGCACCGGAGGAAGTGACTTTACAACTAGTCCTCGCACTCAGGAGCATCACTGCACGCACACGCACACACACACACACACACCAGTTAGATCAAAGCAGGCCCTGGACAGCTGGCCTTTATTTAGGTTTCTGTCTGCACTTCTCTGGCAGATTAATCCCCGAGGTTTAATGTTTTAAATCCAGTAAACCTCCCCAAAGACAGTCCCTAGGCAGGATGGTATGTAGGTAAATACTGAAAATAATTAACTTATCGCTGTAAGGTCCCACCCCAATCCACCTCTTAGGAAAGAAGAACTCTTGGGAGACAGAATTGTCCAAAAAGGAACTTTTACTAAAACATGATTGCCAGTGGGAAATCTAGACAGGATCTGAAAACTGTGTTACAGGTTGTGTCCCCGAGTGAAAACTCCCCCCCACACACACACACAACTCAGTCCATTTGGTCAGTCCCGGATCAATTACGGTTCAGGTGTCAAAACCTTCCAAGGGAAAAGGGATCTTCCATGCCTTTACGACATTTCCTTCCTCCCTTTCAGATTCCAATCGGAGATACAAACCAGATCTCTCCCCCCACCTCCCTTTCTTTGTTCTTCCCAGTTCAAAGGTTCTTCCCCTGGTCTAATGATGGCCTCCAGGCAGGCTGAAATAAACACCCTTGTGACAAATGGATGAGGAAGGCCAACTAACATCTTCTCTTCTCCTCCTCCTCCTCGGGAATGGCAGAATCCAGTGAGGGATGTAAGATTTTAGAACATACAGATAAGGGTTTATGAATGGGATATAAATGGATTCTGACAATCGCCAAGTCTCGGAGCGCTGCGTTGCCAATTCCACATTTAACCCTCTTACCACTGCCTGCATTTCCAACCTAGCAGGCAGGCTGCCTTTAACGCCCCTCCCGCCAAGCCAAAAGAAACTCAAAAAGGCTTTCTCCCGGTGACGAATTGCAATTAAGAGTCCCAACAGAAAAGGGGAAATGATGGCTTGTTTCCTTGCTTGCTTTCATCGTACCAATGATTGACTGATGACCATCTCACTAAACTTTGAGCCTTCACCTGTGCTTAAGGTCCGTCCTTCCTTCCTTCCTTCCTTCCTTCCTTCCTTCCTTCCTCCCTCCCTTCATTCCTTCCTCCCTTCCTTCCTCCCCCCTTCCTTCCTCCCTCCCTTCATTCCTTCCTCCTCCTTCCCTCCCTCCCTTTCTCCCTCTCTTCCATCCTTGACTTCCTCCCTCTTTCTTCCATCCTTGACCTCTCTCTTCCCTTCCTTCCATCCTTGACCTACATCTATTTGATTTATTTTATTTTATTTTACATTGTTGAACGATTAGTGATGTGGAACATAGTCCCTACAGGATGAGGTAAATGAGGTAACCAAAGCAAGTCAAGCAAGCATCGAAGAAAGCTATTCAGACCACTACTTTCTGGGCCACACAGGCTATATAAGATCACCTCATAAATGTATGGAATTCCTTCTCTGTTTCAAAATTTATATCCCTTTGATAGTTGCTGAAAGTTTCTATGTAGATTATTGTACTAATTTTAGGTATCATATTTTCTCCTTTTAATGTATGATGTTCTAGGTAGGGGTGTGTGAAATTAAATAATTCAATAATTTGAAGTAATTATATCTTCCAGTATAAAAATTATGACAGTCCACATAAATAATGGAATTGTCAAAGGAAATTCCTTCCCATTGGTTTCAAGGACACAGAAGGAATCTCCCATATCTTTCTCTCTCTCTTTCTCTCTCCATCTCTCTCTCTCTCTCTCTATTTATCTGCCTACCTACCTCTCTGTCACCTTCCTTCCTTCCTTCCTTCCTTCCTCCCTCCCTCCCTCCCTCCCTCCCTCCCTCCCTCCCTCCCTCCCTTCCTTCCTTCCTTCCTGCCTGCCTGCCTGCCTGCCTGCCTCCCATTTATAGCTACTGTACTCTTTTATTAATACAGGCAGGATGATATATTTTTTACCTGTTCCATAAACAAGTTTGCGGAGATTCGGAATAGCCTGTTGCTGTCTCAAAAAGGCTTCAGCTGCCTTCTGGGTGAGGCATTCTTTCCATCTCAGAGCCCCTGAAAGGGGAAAATATATCGTTCCTTTATATAAATCAAATTAAACAGTCAATGATCTCCCTTCCCAGCCCCCCGGGCTTTTAATGCCACTTACATAAAGATATAAAATTCGTTGGTGAATTTTTAATCTGTGCACGTCTCCTGAATATGAGATGCACAGCAGAGCAGGCGTACCTATTCAGGCGTCCCACTGCGCTCATTGGGCTAATACCAAAGTAACTGTGCACGGGATCTGAACCTTACTTTCCATGCTAGAAAAGGACAAGGTAACTGTTGATAAATACATAAATGAAGAGCCTTGGTGGCGCAGTGGGCTAATGCCTCCTTAAGTAACACCAGCCGCCTGCAATCAGTGCAGGTTCGAGTCCCACCAGGCTCAAGGTTGACTCAGCCTTCCCTCCTTCCGAGGTAGGTAAAATGAGGACCAAGATTGTTGGGGGCAATTAAGCTGACTTTGTAATAATGCCGCTTGGGGTGTGTGTGAAAGCCCTAATAAGCAGGCATATACATAGAATGAAGGCTACTGCTAAGCTTGTAAGCCGCCCTGAGTCTTCGGAGAAGGGCGGGATATAAATGGGATTTTTAAAAAAAATACAAAATGGTTGCCAATGGAAGTGCAACTGAAGAGTGTTTCTTTTTTTTTTTTTTACAAACGTTTGAAGAAATTGACTCTAGCCAAAACATGTCATGACGCTTGGATAACACCGTCAAAAGGAAATGAGTAACTGGCCTAAAACATCTTCCAAACGTCTTCAAAAGAAAAGAATAAAAACAACAGAGTCCAGTTGCCTCCTGAAAAGAAACACCTTTGGGACAACCAGGACCTGGAGTGAAATGAGAATCTCCGTAGACTTTTAGCCAGGCCCTTTGGGATGAACGCCCTTCGGATGGTGTGGGAGTTATGAACGGACCTGTGGGCCCTAAAACATCACAACCAACCTTTCGGGAGATTCACAGGTACATACCAGCTGTTTCTGAAGGAAAACCAGAGTCCTCTTTATATTCTTCATCCTCTTTCAAGAGATCTTCCACGTCATCTTCATTCTTCAGCCACCCAGAATCTTCTCTCTGGTTGTCAGCGCTTTCTGGTTGAGTCTCTTCCTGGTCCAAGCGTTGGAGGTCCTCCTCCTCCTCCTCTTCCTCCTCTGAGGTACCTTCTTCAACGGAGGACGAAGGTCCACCTGTGTCTGATCTTGATGCCCCTACAGGTCTCCCGTTCTCAGTCGCCGCTTTTTTAGCCAGCCTTCCGCTGTTGCCCATCTCCTGGTCGGCCGAGAAAGGTCTACTAAAACGAGCCGCGTTTCCGGCGCTGGATTCGGAACCCGCTCCCTCCAATTCCTCTCCACTTTCATCGGCCTCTCCGAGGTCATTTCCTTCTCCATCCCCGGAACTCTTCTCAAGATCGTCGTCGCTGTCGGCGAACGCGGGCAATTCTGTCAGCCCTGCAGGCTCCGGCTCTTCCTTACGTCGCTTGGAAGATCTCGGAAAGGGAAAATTATGGTCACCTTCTTGGCCTTCCTCCTTGCTGTCGTTTTGCCCCAGGTCCTCATGCCCAGACATTGCCTCCTCCTCCTCTTCATCATCCTCTTCGTCATCCTCTTCATCACTCCGGTCTTCGTTTTCAAACACCGCCTTCCGCCGCGTCCTGCCGGTTTGCGGGTCGCGCTCCTGTTCTTCTTGAGGCATCGCAAAAACGCTTAGTGAATATAAAAATGGGAAACCTGTTAAGCACCCAACGAAGCTCTCAAGAATAAAGACAGGGTCTAAAGCCCTTGACAAGACGGACGGTCCTCGGCTGACAACAGTTCACTTAGCGACCGTCCCAACGTTACAACGGCACTGGGGAAAAAGGTGACTTAGGACCGTTTTTCGCCCCTATGACCGTGGCAGCATCCCCGTGGGTCGCGTGATCAACATCCGGATCACGCTTGGCAACCGACTCATACTTACGACGGTCGCACCGTCCCCAGGGTCACGGGATCCCCTTTTGCAACCTTCTGAGGAGCAAAATCAACGGGGGAAGCCGGATTCACTTCAGCACCGTGTTGGTGATTTAACGACGGCAATGATTCGCTTAACCACGGTGGCAAGGAAGATGATAAAATGGGGGGGGGGATTCGCTTTACAAACACCCCACTTAGCAACAGGACATTTGGGTTCACTTGTGGGCATAAGTCGAAGATCCCCTGTACTTTAATTCACCCAAGATAAATTCCACAATTTATTTTCTTCCTTACAGTCAGCGTTCTGGTACTGAGGGAGTTATAAATGCAGCTTGGGCAAATAACGGCATTTAAGGAAGGGAGGGAGGGAGGGAGGGAGGCAGGGAGGAAGGAAGGAAGGAAGGAAGGAAGAGAAGGAAAGAAAGGAAGGAAGGAAGGGAGGGAGGGAGGGAGGGAGGGAGGGAGGGAAGGGAGGGAAGGAAGGAAGGGAGAGAAGGAAAGAAAGGAAGGAAGGAAAAGAAGGAAGGAAGGGAGGGAGGGAGGGAGGGAGGGAGGGAAGGAAGGAAGGAAGGAAGGAAGGAAGGAAGGAAGGAAGGAAGGAAAAGAAGGGAGAGAAGGAAAGAAAGGAAGGAAGGAAAAGAAGGAAGGAAGGGAGGGAGGGAGGGAGGGAGGAAAGGAGAGAAGGAAGGAAGGAAGGAAGGAAGGAAGGAAGGAAGGAAGGAAGGAAGGAAGGAGGGAAGGAAGGAAGGAAGGAGGGAAGGAAGGAAGGGAGGGAGGGAAGGAAAGGAGAGAAGGAAGGAAGGAACGAAGGAAGGAAGGAAGGGAGGGAGGGAGGGAAGGGAAGGAGGGAAAGGAGAGAAGGAAGGAAGGAAGGAAGGAAGGAAAAGAAGGGAGAGAAGGAAAAGAAGGAAGGAAGGGAGGGAGGAAAGGAGAGAAGGAAGGAAGGAAGGAAGGAAGGAAGGAAGGAAGGAAGGAAGGAAGGAAGGAAGGAAGGAGGGAAGGAAGGAAGGAGGGAAGGAAGGGAGGGAGGGAGGGAAGGAAAGGAGAGAAGGAAGGAACGAAGGAACGAAGGAACGAAGGGAGGGAGGGAGGGAAGGGAAGGAGGGAAAGGAGAGAAGGAAGGAAGGAAGGAAGGAAGGAAGGAAGGAAGGAAGGAAGGAAGGAAGGAGGGAGGGAAGGAAGGAGCTGTGGTGCCACAGTACAATGCAGTACTGCCCACAGCCAGCAGTTCAATCCTGACAGGCTTAAGGTTGACTCAGCCTTCCATCCTTCCGAGGTCGGTACAATGAGGACCCAGATTGCTTGGAGACAATATGCTGACTCTGTAAACCACTCAATAAAGCACCCTGAAGTGGCATATAAGTCTAAGTGCTATTGCTACTAAGCCTTCCATCCTTCCGAGGTCAGTCCAATGAGGACCCAGATTGCTGGGGGTCATAGGCTGACTCGGTAAAGCACTCAAGAGAGGGCCGTAAAAGCACTGTAAAATGTTACATAAGCCTCGGTGCTGTCGCTACAATCAACAGCTTTTCCATTTTCAATTCAGAGCGGAGCCGGAAGGGACCTTGGAGGTCTTCCAGTCCAGCCCCCTGCTCAAGCAGGAGAACCGACATCAGTGATGGAGAACCTTTAGGAGACCGAGTGCCCAAGCTGCAACCCAAAACCCACTTGGGTGGGTGCCGGGTGGGCGTGGCCCATTGGGTGGGCGTGGCCCATTGGGTGGCTGTCAGACTGGGTGGGACTAAAAAGTTCAATCAATCAATTCCAACTTTGCGAGATCTTTGTTTTCCCCGCAAGAAGTTGAAATTGATTAACTGAACCTCTTTTTTTTGGTACACGGCGGCGGAAGCCTAAAGCGAAAAGGTTTTATGAAACCCAGCTGAAGGCCTAGGACTGGGGCGAGGGCGCGCGTGCCCACAGAGAGGGCTCTGCGTGCCACCTATGGCACGTGTGCCATGGGTTTGCCACCACAGGTATAGGTTCTCCTGCTTCTAGTCTGCTGGACTAGAAGACCTCTGAGGTTCTATTCTATTCTATTCTATTCTATTCTATTCTATTCTATTCTATTCTATTCTATTCTATTCTATTCTATTCTATTCTATTCTATTCTATTATTCTATTCTATTCTATTCTATTCTATTCTATTCTATTCTATTCTATTCTATTCTATTCTATTCTATCCTATTCTATTCTATTCTATTCTACTCTATTCTATTCTGCATCTTCTCCTCTCCTCTCCTCTCCTCTCCTCTCCTCTCCTATTCTATTCTATTCTATTCTATTCTATTCTATTCTATTCTATTCTATTCTATTCTATTCTATTCTATTCTATTCTATTCCATTCCATTCCACTCCACTCCACTCCACTCCACTCCATTCCAAAAACAAGAAAGTCTAGTTGCCTCTTGAAAAAGCACCTTTGGGATTGTCACTTCTACATTTCTCTAATATAGAGAACGTTGCACCAAACTTTCCTTCATATATAACCTTACTTTGGCATAGGTTCGCCACCACGGCCCTACATCTTTTGAGACAAACGGCTGTCCAGTCTCTTCTTGAAAAACCTCCGCTGATGGGAGCAGCCCCCCGCTTCCGAAGGGTGGTGTGTGCGAATCGTCCCACCTACCTTTCGTTCTCGACCTCTTCGGTCTCTAAAGGCTGGGAGTCCATGAAGAGGGAGACTTTGCTGGAAGCCATTTTCGCATCGATGGTGGAATGTGCCGAGATGAGGCTCTGGACCAGCTCGTGGTTTGGTCTCCCTTCCTCCTGACGAATCAACAGCGTTTCGGTCACTCTTTTCTAACCCCGAGTTTAAGGAAACACATTTATCGCAGCCCTGTTTTAGCAGCCTGCCAACGAGCGCCGAAGATTTCAAGGAACGAAACCGAATTGCCCTCTGGCAATTTAATTAAGCCTCCCCATGCCAAGGGCCAATCGAACTTTTAAAGAATTTAATAAAAAACCTCTTTGCAACCCATTGGCAAGGTCCTGTATGTTAGGCCAAAGCCATAGGGGCCAGTCCAGGTTTGAGGATCCCGGCTATCACCACCCTCGTTCAAAAAACGTCAGATAGGTTAATGCTAATTTGTCAACAGGAGGATGACAGCAATCAAGCATCCATATTGTACGGAAGGAAGGAAGGAAGGAAGGAAGGAAGGAAGGAAGGAAGGAAGGAAGGAAGGAAGGAAGGAAGGAAGGAAGGAAGGAAGGGAGGGAGGGAGGGAGAAGCAATAGCGCTTAAACTTATATACTGCTTCACACTGCTTTACAGCCCTCTCTAAGCGGTTTGCAGAGTCAGCATCTTGCCCCCAATAATCTGGGTCCTCATCTTACCGACCTCGGAAGGATGGAAGGCTGAGTCAACCTTGAGCCGGTCAGGATCGAACTCCTGGCAGTGGGCAGTGAGTCAGCCTGCAATCCTGCATTCTAACCAGGGTTTGCAGGCAAACTCTGCCCCGTAGGCTGGAGTTCGATCCTGACAAGGCTCGGGGTTGACTCAGCCTTCTGTTCTTTCAAGGTCATCAAATGAGGAGCCCAATTGTTGGGGGGCAATATGCAAATGATGCTTACACTGTAAACCGCTCCGAGAGGGCTGCAAAGCACGATGGGGCGGTTATGTTAAGCCTCAATGTTTTTGCTAACTGCTGTCAGGCACAAACGAGCAGAGCTGCACATGCGGAGTTCAAGCTAACTACTCTATTACGTTCTGCCTGTAATACAGGAATCTTCCAGTCTGACAGCCTTGTCTTGGGAATAAATAAGATAAGACTCCAAGGAACGTCTACGGGTGGTCAGTTCTAACCCACCCGGTGGTTGCGCAGTGACTCCAGGCTTGATCCCTCCTCCCTTAAATGTCCTCGTTTCCCCGACACAATCCCTTTTGTCAAGCTGAAATTATATTTTAGAGGTTAGAATGCAAATACTTCGTTCATTTGTTTGTTTATTTTATTTTCAAAAATCCAGTTCTGGTTATTATTTCAAATTTGCAGAGGATAAAATCCAGTTTTGATTCTGAAAGTGGATTGTTTATTCAAGTTAATCTCTGCCGATGAGTCACTGGGCTTGCCTATTAGCAATCAAAATACAATTAGCAGAATGCACAACTTGTCATCGTATCCGGTTCCAGCGTGTTCCCCAGTCCAGCAAATTAAAAGCCAACTAGGCATCACAGGCAGACACAGCATAGCTGCTAGTATTCAGAACAATAATTACAGCAGATATCTGATATCTGAGTAGTAAGGGAGTTTCTTCCTATATAATTTTCCTAATATACATCCTTTGCCCCACGTAGGAAAACTTACAAAATTTAATAAAGTGGCTATTTGAATATTTTTCTGGAGAGGCAATTAACTAACTGTGGGAGGGACGTTTTAATCAGGGAAACAATGCAATGGGAAATTGCCCCATCTGAAGTCCTTAATCGAACGGGGCCCCTATAAATTAATATACCGAGTGGTGATTTATCGTAAGGGTTTTTGCATTCTCCTTAATTAAGCAATGAACAACAATTAATAAACAGGACACGAAGCCCAGAGTCGTACCTCCCGGTCGCGATGGGAGTGGCTTCCCCCGAGATCAATATACACGGCATCTTTGTCGTACACCAAGCCCCCGACCCCTGAGAGTGGGGCGTAGATCAATTTCTCCTTCTCGTTTAAGCATCGTTTCTTCTGATGCTCAGGAAGAGCGCAAGGATCTGGCAGGAAGCTGACGTCGCTCACCGTGAAATCCCCGACACCTGGTGGGGAAGAGATTCAACAGCACCACATGGGCCTCCAGGCGACAAAAGGACGTCAACGCAATCTTACACGGATTGAAAAAGATGAAATGTCACACTTTAGACGTATGGCCGAAGCGCAGAAAGCCATTTGTTTGTTGAAAGGAGCTTAATTCTAACACTTGGCTTCCTGCTGCACTGAGTCGTGGTGGCCCAGTGGCTAGAATGCCGTACTGCAAGCTGACTCTGCCCACTGCCAGCAGTTCGATCCTGACCCGTCTCAAGATTGACTCAGCCTTCCATCCTTCCGAGGTCGGTCAAATGAGGACCCAGACTGTTGGGGGCAAATAGGCTGATTCTGTAAACTGCTTAGAGAGGGAAATAAAGCACTGTGAAGCGGTATATAAGTCTAAATGCTATTGCTACTCCTTCCTTTTTTCCTTCCTTTCTTCCTTCCATGGTCAGTAAAATATGGACCCAGATTGTTGGGGGCAATAGGCTGACTTTGTAAACCACTTAGAGAGCACTGTAAAAGCACTGCGAAGCTGTAGGGAAGTCTATTGCTATTCCTAGTACTATTGCTATCAACATTCTCCATCCTGTCTCTCAGTTTCAATAATCTTTTAGGCTAATTGGAGAACGTGATTGACGACCGTTTTAATTGGGGGTGGGAATTGCACTTTGTTATTTTGTACCTTGGGGGAAGGGAATTTAGCTCTAGGGTTCAACTAGGTAGTGACAATACTTGGTTTCCAGAATAAAATGTTCTTTGGGGAAGAAGTTCTGAAGTTCTTTCATCTATCAGATGAAATATCAACAACCTAAGATATGCAGATGATACCACTCTAATGGCAGAAAGTGAAGAGGAACAAAAGAGCCTCTTGTGGCGGGTGAAGGAGAGTCCAAAAGTTGGGTTGAAACTCAACATTAAGGAAACCAAGATCATGGCATCCGGCTCTCTCAATTCCTGGCAAATAGATGGGGAAGAAATGGAGGTAATGACAGATTTTATTTTCCTGGGCTCCAAGATCACCGCAGATGGGGACTGTAGCCAAGAAATTAAAAGATGTTTCGTCCTGGGGAGGAAAGCCATGGCAAATCTAGACAGCACACTAAAAAGCAGAGACATCACCCTGCCAACAAAAGTGTGTATAGTCAAGGCTATGGTCTTCCCAGTTGCAATGTATGGCAGTGAAAGCTGGACCATAAGAAAGGCTGAGAGCCAAAGAATGGAGGCCTTTGAACTCTGGTTCTAGAGAAGACTCCTGCGAGTCCCTTGGACTGCAAGGCAATCAAGTCCTAGAGGAGATCAACCCTGACTGCTCTTTAGAAGGCCAGATCCTGAAGACTTTGGCCACCTAATGAGAAGGAAGGACTCACTGGAGAAGAGCCTCATGCTGGGAAAGGTTGAGGTCAAGAGAAGAAGGGGACGACAGAGAATGAGGTGGCTGGATGGAGTCACTGAAGCAGGAGGCGTGAGCTTAAAGGGACTCCAGAAGATGGTAGAGGACAGGAAGGCCTGGAGGAACATTGTCCATGCGGTTGCGAGTGGTTGGACACGACTTTGCAACTAGCAACAACAATCTATCGGAACCACGACGTTACACATTAATGTTTACGCTCGAGTTTCCCAACCTCAGCAACTTTAAAGTGTTATGGACTTGCTGAGTAGGGAATTCTGGGAGCTGAGGTTCCCATGCTTTAAAGCTGCTGAGGATGACAGACAATGTTTTATGCAACTCTTACATAAGAGTTGCATAAAGCGTTCCAACAACATCTTTCTTTCTTTCTTTTTTTGCAGGCCCTGGGTGGAAGGATGGAAGCAGTGGGGCTGCTTTAACGGAGAGGTATTCTGTCGATATATTAGGCTCCAGGTCCTTCTTCCAAATCCTTGCCAAACTTCCCTCCTTCCCACACAAGCCCCTTTTCAAAGCTACGATTCGCTTAAGGACCCTTTCGCCTTCTCCCCAGGCGGCGAGGAAGACTCTTAAAAATACTCGGGTGTGGTTTGTGGACAAAATAAAGAGTAGAAAAGAAAAAAACCTTCCAATTCTATCCCACCTGCCATGTGGACTTGGCTTTTGTTTTTCAAATGGGCTCCTCTCAGATAGCCATAAAGGGAAACTTTGCGGTCACACTTTGGATTCACCCTGAGGAGCTCCGGGTTCGTCAAATCTTCCATCCTGCAGGAGGGAAGAATGTCAGGGTTAGGATGTTTAGAAGGAGACGGAGAACATACAACAGCTGTCCTGTTGGTGAGGTAGGGGGCATATAAGTAGTAACCCCATACCCGCTCCTGACGGTTCGCCTCCCTCTGACAACCTGGAGAGCTTTGAATATTTCGTATATGGGATCTGTCCTCAAAGTCAACTTTTCCCGAGGCTCCTCTAGATTTGCCCAAATCCTCTCAGGTTGCTAGGCCCTAGGATGGGAATCGTTTTTAATCTACTTTCATGCTATTGGCAAAGGAGGGAGGGAGGGAAATCAAGGAAGGAGGGAGGTCAAGAAAAGAGAGGGAGGGACATCGAGGGAGGAAATGAAGATCAAGGAAGGGAGGGAGGGAGGTCAACAAAAGGGAGGGAGGGACATTGAGGGAAGAAGGAAGATCAAGGGAGAAAAGTCAAGGAAGGGGGGGAGGGAGGGAGGGAGGGAGGGAGGGAGGGAGGGAGGAAGGAAGGAAGGAAGGAAGGAAGGAAGGAAGGAAGGAAGAGAGGAAGGAAGGTCAAGGAAGGAAGGTAGGAAGGAAGAGAGGAAGGAAGGTCAAGGAAGGAAGGTAGGAAGGAAGAGAGGAAGGAAGGAAGGGAGGTCAAGGAAGGGAGGGAAGCCAAGGAAGGAAGGAAAGAAGGAAGGAAGGAAGGAAGGTCAAGGAAGGGAGGGAAGCCAAGGAAGGAAGGAAAGAAGGAAGGAAGGAAGGAAGGTCAAGGAAGGAAGGAAGGAAGGAAAGAAGGAACGAAGGAAGGAAGGAAGGTCAAGGAAGGGAGGGAAGCCAAGGAAGGAAGGAAAGAAGGAAGGAAGGAAGGAAGGAAGGTCAAGGAAGGAAGTCAAGGAAGGAAGGAAGGAAGGAAGAGAGGAAGGAAGGAAGGGAGGTCAAGGAAGGGAGGGAAGCCAAGGAAGGAAGGAAAGAAGGAAGGAAGGAAGGTCAAGGAAGGGAGGGAAGCCAAGGAAGGAAGGAAAGAAGGAAGGAAGGAAGGAAGGTCAAGGAAGGAAGTCAAGGAAGGAAGGAAGGAAAGAAGGAAGGAAGGAAGGTCAAGGAAGGGAGGGAAGTCAAGGAAGGAAGGAAGGAACGAAGGAAGGAAGGAAGGAAGGAAGGAAGGAAGGTAGGTCAAGGAAGGGATGGAAGTCAAGGAAGGAAGGAAGGAAGGAAGGAAGGAAGGAAGGAAGGAAGGAAGGAAGGAAGGAAGGAACAGAGGAAGGAAGGAAAGTCAAGGAAGGGAGGGAGGGAAGTCAAGGAAGGAAGGAAAGAAGGAAAGAAGGAACAGAGGAAGGAAGGTCTAGGAAGGAAGGAAGGAACAGAGGAAGGGAGGGAAGTCAAGGAAGGAAGATCATGGAAGGCAGGGAATTCAAAGAGGGCCAAGGAAGGGAAGGCGAGAGGAAGGAAGGTCAAGGAAAGGAGGGACGGAGCTCCAGGAAGTTCAAGTGGAATCAAAATAAATCACCTGTCAACCAAGATGTAGGGATGAGTTGTCTGCCAAGTCAGGGGACGGAATTTCATCACAGAAATAAACCGCCCCAGATTGTGGATTTCCTGTTTTTGATAGTCTCCGTGCACCATCCCGGAAAGATAGAATAATTTGGCACCCTGTATTTAAAAATTAAACAGAAACGCATGTACGCTGAAGTTGCAATTTAAGCAATACGCCGCCCTTAACTGTCGTGGTGGTGGTTTTTACCCAGAATGGTATTTCTTTCCTCGAATACAGGATTAGCTTGAACTACCTGTTAAAAGAAACGTGGACATTCGTAATTAAATGCAGCTGAGCAAATGGCGGGTCCACGCACACCACAGCATTGCCAGAAAGAAGGTGAAGTCACATTGTTAGAAGGACACTGGCAGAAACGAGGCCGGTTTCACGTTTTATCCTACCCAGGCGGTCCTTGTTCAGCGCCTGACTCGTTGAGCAACTGTTCACAGTTACAGTGGTGAAGTTTAAGTAACCTTTACGGCTATGATTTGTATTTACAACCTGCGCAGGTCGGTCCAAGCAACGGAAAAGGGAAGTTAGATCACTACCTGGCTTAACGGCTGAGCCGTGGTGCCAGCTGCGGTTGCTAAACAAGAACTACCTGTTTCTAATTTGTACCTTGTGCCCTCACGGAGCTGGAGACCCACTGAACGATCTTGTACTAATAGTAACAGTCCTCCCGGTCTTCTTGCCTCATTGCTTGTCTCCCATTTACAGGGAAGAGGAAAAACAGGTGTCACACCTGCCCCAGCCTGATTCTTTAGGACAGAGTTGCCCAACGTTTCCAGCTTTGCAGACTGGGGGGGAGGGGGGAAAGAGGAGATGGTTCGCGCAAGCAGCCCGCCAGCGTGCACCCGCAACTCCCATTTGCGCAAGCGGCGTACACGCCCGCCTGCCGTCCACCTGAGTGGAGCATGCCTGCACGGGCTCGCCACTGGATGCGCAAGCTAGGCCATTTATGCAGCCCTCTTGCAAACCCCTCGTGGACCACACGTGGGTTGGGGACCCCTGCCTCAGGAAAGGTAACCCTTCGATTCCATTTGGCTGAAGCAAAGGGGTTGTGGGTTTTTTTTACTAGGGATGCTGGTTGCAGTACAGTCAAGCCAGCTCTGAAATTTACCGTGCGGTCGGGATGTACAGTCAAGATGACTTATAGAATATTCAATGGCTATTTTTGACCTGTAGCATAGAAACTAGAATTCTTTATTGAAATAGGGAATTGTGAGTTGCCCGTAATTAAGCTTTCTTCTATATTCTAGAGGCTATTCTAGAACATCCTATTGCAATTAAATAGAATTTTAAAACCAGGATACTGATGCGTATTAGTGAAAATATATTTTGAATTTTATTGATTGACTAGGTTATAACTAGAAATATACTATCTTGCTTATTTTGACTATGTAATCACTAAGGGAATTAGGGAGGGCATCTCTGTTGATGTAACCTGAACTATTTGCAACTGGTTATTTCTTATTTTAACTACCCAACCACCATATTGTTTCACAAATACATGTATACGTAAATATTAAAAAAACAATAAAACTTGTATATTAAAAAAAAAAGAAATTTACCGTGCTTGATCCATATAAAAATAAGGTCTAGGTTTGCCCCCAGCCCATCCCTTCCCCCGCTAGAGACCAGTCTGTTTCCAGCCAACCAGAGCTCGCCAAGATGTTTTGAGATCTCTAAGAGGCTTGGGTGATCCCGGCTGTGGGATGCTTGTTCAAACAGGATCCAGCTTGCCCTGCTCCTTATCACCCGCCATTCCTCCCCGCAACGTCCCGATTTCCTATCACGTAGACACAAAGCTTCTTTGCCCTTTTCATCCATTCCTCCCCACTCCTTTTGACGGCAGGATGCCGACACAAGGTAGGAATAAAATGACACACGCACCCCCTAAATAAAATGGCGCATGAACTATGCAGATGGCAGAATATGCAGGTTCTTCTTGCCACATGCATTTATTAAATCTCTGGTTTCAAATGGCATTATAAAGTCACAATCCCTTTGTTTTCTTTCACTTTTGATTCATTTCCCTCCCCCCCCCCAGTCATTTAAGGGCAAGTTGACGCACACCGTACCTGATAGACCTCCGTCCAGAACCGATGCTTTAATCTCTTTTTGGTCTTCTTCAGCTGTTTGTTGTTTTTGAAGCTATCCAGGTGGGTGAGAACGCCCATGATTTTGGGGAAGCCATGGACCTGACAAATGTTCAGAAATTCAAACGTTTCCATTTCAAATCCAAAACTGGCGTCGATGAGCATCAAAGCCTGAGAGAGAAATTGGAAAAAAAGGGAAAAAAATCTTAGCGGTGATGGTGGGAAAACTACTGCACTTTTTTAAAAAAAAAAATCTTGCCAAAACATGTAGTAACTACTGATAAAGGTCAACTTTCATGTGCTTATCAATTGAATGCGTTGGCATAACTTAAATTAGACTCCCTTTTTTCTCTCTCTCCCATCTTTAATTTATTCTGCTTCCTACCTACCATTTTTCGGTGCTTTGCAGAACGTTCCTTAGACCAAAAAGGGATCAGCAGCATAGATCTGTTTACAGGAGGGGGTAGGGATGAAATCTGTTCTGTGCTCCTCTTCTCAAAAGTCACTTGGATCAGGGGTTTCCAACTTTTAATTGAAAGGCAAAAGTTTGCATTTGGCGTGCTTTTGAACAATTAAGGTGATTTTTTTGCTGTTGTATGCGTGCTGATAGTTTGTCTAACCTTGGCTCATACTTTGTCAGTTTGAGAGCAACACACGCAGCGCTCAGGTCATCTGTCAAGTTTGTTTCTCGTGTCAGATTTGATATCATTCAAATCTGAAAACAGCTGCTCACGAGCGTAACGACGATCCAAACAAAGTGAGGAAAGCAATTCATTGACTTAACATTATTTGGCAGAGAGTTCCACACTTTAAGGATTTCATTTTCAGAAGAACTCTGCTGTCCTTTGTCATCCTTGTTTTTGCAGGATTGATCTCAATAAGAGCGATGCATGCTTTGGCACAGTTTTCACCAGAAAGGGGCTTGAGAAATGGCTTTTTCCTGCAAAAGCTTAGCCGAAGAACGAGGGGCGCGTGCCCACAGAGAGGGCTCTGAGTGGCCCCCCTCTGGCACATGTGCCATAGGTTTGCCACCACTGTTACAGACCAATAAAACTTACCAGATCAGCAACTTTGGCAAGGTCAATCATCACATTGATATCGCACTCACATTCAATGATGGTTAGCCGACGTTTTTTACCTGCCCACCAAAGGCAAGAAACAGAACAAGGTAGATTGTTATACTTTATTAAAAATGCAAAGATTTTTTCCCCCCAATTGCAATCTAGCATAAAAAAAAACTGGTTACGTGCAAGATGGCTCTTTTCTTGACCAGTCAAGTCACGCTTCCTTTTTTTTTGGCAAAAGGGCTTCTGGCTCAAATCGATTTTATTAGATCGGGCTTACAAGAAAACCTATATGATTCATCAGACATCTTCCCCGCTTGAGCTGATTCCTGAGTGTAAGCAAATCATAAGCACAGCTCCATCTCAGGATCCAGACAAAGTGAGCCAGTTAAAGAAGCAGTTTGGTCTAGTGCAGGGGTCTTCAAACTTGGCCCTTTGATGACTTGTGGACTTCAACTCCCAGAATCCCTCAGCCAGGCATGAAGAGCCCTAGTCTAGTGGTTAAGGCACCAGACTAGAAAGCTGGCGGCCGTGAGTTCAAATCCCGCCTTAGTCATGAAAGCCAGCTGGGTGACTTTGGGCCAGTCTCTCTCTCTCTCTCTCTCTCTCTCTCAGCCCAGCCCACCTCAAAGGGCTGCTGTTGTGGGGAAAATAGGAGGAAGGTGTACTGCATATTGTTGTTGTTTTACCTGATACAATGGTTACAGGGCCTTGAATGTCAACTAACTTCTGCCTGGTGAAATTCTTAATGAGGCATCTTATCAAGGTGCTCTTCCCAACCTTGGGGGGGCCAACCACCACCACAACCACTGGAGGAGGCTCCAAGGGAGTCCGGTCGACCACTGGAATATGATGCTTTTTGGTTTTCAAATCCTGGGTCCTGTTTTTAGAACGAGAATTGCAGGCGAGTTAAAAACAAACAAACCATTCAATTAAAATTAGGATAGAACAGAGCTGGAAGGGACCTTGGAGGTCTTCTAGTCCAGCCTCCTGCTCAAGGAGGATTACGCTGGCTATGTTCAGATGCGGTACAGGTAGTCCCTCACTTACGACCATAACTGAGGCCATTTCCGTTGCTAAACGAGACATTTCTTAAGTGACTTTTTGCCTTCCTTCCTTAAGCGCATCACTGCAGCCGTTGAGTTAGTTAACATGGTTTGTGAAGTCAATCCGGCTTCCCCATGGACTTGGCTTGTCAGAAGGCTGCAAAAGGGGATCGCATGATCCCAGGACACTGCAACCATCATAAATATGAGTCAGTAGCCAAGCGTCGGAATTTTGATCGTGTGACCATGGGGAATGCTGCAAATGTGAAAAAGTTGTAGGTCATTTTTTCCACTGCCACTGCCATTTTGAACAGTCCCTAAACCAGGGGTAGGCAACCTCGGCTCTTTTATGACTCATGGACTTCAACTCCCAGAATTCCTGAGTCAGCTATGCTGACTGAGGAATTCTGGGAGTTGAAGTCCATGAGTCATAAAAGAGCCGAGGTTGCCTACCCCTGCCCTAAACAGATCTGTTGTAAGTCATGAACTACTTGTAGTCGCTCCGGGTTTATTACTAGGACCAAGAGAGGTTTCCAAAAATTTTCACATACAAGGAATGTAGTACACACTCTTAATTTGAACATCCCAATTTGAAAATAATGGGTGATTCGTTTTACGACGTTTCTAATACTGACAGTTAGGTTACATTACAAAACAGGGAGCGGGGAGGAAAAACTGAGGCTCTCACTCTTAGATTGCAAAGTTTCAGCAACAAGCTGCCCTTCCGATGAATCTTTATTTTTTAAAAAAGAGAGAGAATACAGAAATGCAGAAACAAACACACAGAAAAAAAAACCCGTAACCTGATTTGTTTAGCTCAGTGGTTAGCTTTTGCTTAAATCCTATCCTTTAGTCAGGCAGAAGAAAATTTCATCCAATAAGCTTAGGGTCTGGTCACATTCCACCCCAAATTATATGATGTATCCTCGGGGTCCTGGACACTATGGGCACCCGTGGGATACGCCTCAAACTTAAGAGAGCATCCACCTGTATAGAAAGCCTTCATCTACCCAATTTAATTAATTTCCCTCATTGTGTTGTAAAGCATGGCAAACTATAAGCTTGCCCAAACGTATGCTTTGTCCTCCACTGAGGGTATTTATGTATTTACATTTATTTGTATCCTGCCTTTATTCTTACAAAAAAAACCACCCTAAAGGTAAAAGTAAAAGTTAGGGTTAGTCGTGCTAGTCGTTTCTGACTCTAGGGGCCAGTGCTCATCTCCGTTTCAAAGCCGAAGAGCCAGCGCTTGTCCGAGGACGTCTCCGTGGTCATGTGGCCGGCATGACTAGACGCCAAAGGCGCACGGAACGCTGTTACCTTCCCACTGGAGTGGTCCCTATTTTTCTACTTGCATTTTTAGGTGCTTTCGAACTGCTAGGTTGGCAGAAGCTGGGACGAGTAACAGGTGCTCACTCTGCTACGCGGCACTCGGGATTCGACCCGCCAAACTACCGACCTTCTGATCAACAAGCTCAGCATCCTAACCCACTCGAGCCACCGCGTCCCTTGCACTAAAAACCCCTGAACGGATCTTATTTGCTGTAACACCATTTGCCATCCCATCCCCACGGAACGCTATCTGGAGCCCAATCATGGCAATATGGTTAGCAGAGCCGATGCAGTCGTAACGTCACCTGTGGAACGATCTGGCCATGCGGACTGCAGACTGAACCGCAAAAGCCTTGGGGTTTCTCTTCCGGGCATCCTCTTCGTCTTCGATTCCTAAATCTTTCAAATGGCGCTTCTTTTTCTTGCCAGCCTTGGGCCCGCTGTGTTTCTTGCGATGTTGTTTCTGGTTGCTCTCCTCCATCTTTCCCCGTTGTGGCCAGCAACCACGTGAGGCGAAAGGCTTTTTTTTTCTTCCCCCCAACAAGATACTGAGGGAAAAAAGTATTAAACGTGATACAGGCCATCATGTGAGCAGTAGGTGTGTCATTTCTACATAACAGCTTACACCCTATCTGCAGAAATAAAGCTATACATAAATTATACTGTATAAAATTGTAAATAAAATGATACGAGTGATATAGATAGATAGATAGATAGATAGATAGATAGATAGATAGATAGATCGACAGACAGGATAGATGATAGACAGACAAATAGACAAATAATAGACAGATTTATTAAATAGACACATGAGATAGATAGAGGGTGATAGGATAGATAGATAGATAGATAGATAGATAGATAGATAGATAGATAGATAGATAGATAGATAGATAGATTTATTAGATACACATCATGGATATAGATATAGACAAATAATAGACAGATTTATTAGATAGACACGATATATAGACAAATAGAGATTTATTAGACACATAATATAGACAGACAGACAGACAGATAGACAGATATGATAGATAGATAGATAGATAGATAGATAGATAGATAGATAGATAGATTATAGACATAGATAGATGAGAGATAGACAGATTAAAGAGATAGGTAAAGGTAAAGGTTCCCCCGCACATGCGTGCTAGTCGTTTCGACTCTAGGGGCCGGTGCTCATCTCCGTTTCAAAGCCGAAGAGCCAGCGCTTGTCCGAGGACGTCTCCGTGGTCATGTGGCCGGCATGACTAGACGCCAAAGGCGCACGGAACGCTGTTACCTTCCCACCGTAGTGGTCCCTATTTTTCTACTTGCATTTTTACGTGCTTTCAAACTGCTAGCTTGGCAGAAGCTGGGACGAGTAACAGGCGCTCACTCTGCTACGCGGCACTCGGGATTCGACCCGCCAAACTGCCGACCTTCTGATCGACAAGCTCAGCGTCCTAACCCACTGAGCCACCGCGTCCCTCTCTATTAAAGAGATAGATGATGATATAGACAGCAGAGAGACATATCAGAGTTGGATAAGAGATACAGTAGACAGACAGATTAGAGACAGACAGATAGAGGTGATAGATAGATATGTGAGAGAGACAGATTAAAGATAGATTGATACATGATGATATAGACACATAGACAGAGGCGATAAATTAGACATTATAGACACACACACGTAAAACACACACACATATCTATCTATCTATCTATCTATCTATCTATCTATCTATCTATCTATCTATCTATCTATCTATCCATCCATCCATCTATCCATCCATCCATCTATCGCATCCCTCCGAGCTTCTCCGGGCTCAACCCGGCGAGTGAGACACCTGCGCCAGCCTCTCCCCGGTCCGCCAAGCACATCATCCCCGCCTCGCAACCCGCATTCAAACAACGCGCCGACACGGGTCAAACTTTACCCTCGAGTCGGCCTTTGGATGCTTGGCTACCTTCCGCTCTCCCCGCGTGCAGCCCCCGACCGGAAATGCCCTCCTTTTTTCCCCCGGTCCGTCTCTTTAAAGCGTCCCACCCGGAAACCGCGGCCTGCATTCTTTTCGTTCCTCAACAAGGGGGAAGATCATCTGGGATGGGAACGGCACCGGGTTACCATAGGAACCGGCAGAAGGCGAATTTAAAGCTCCTTTCTCGCGGGTAGCTTGTGCCCTGCTGCCCCCGCCCCCTCCTGGTTGGAGTCGGTATTACAGACAGATCCAGTTCTTGGTTATGAGTTTTGTTCCGTTTTTTAACAACCTGGGCAACTTTGGGCGGGGTGGACTTCAACTGAGGAATTCTGGAAGTTGGAAGTTCACCCTTCTTAAAGTGGTCCAGGTTGGAAAAATGCTCGGCAGAGCAATATGTGCAGAATCGGGGCCATTTGCTTGAAAGAATGGGTGCAATTCTCCCCTGCAAAAAGGACCCATGGAGGATGCAAATTTTGCAGCTCTGCAGGGCTGGGGTGACCCGGGACCTCTAAAAGTGAGGGAAAAGGAAGAATACAGACTATGACCCCCTTTCTCTCCCTCCCACCTCAACCAGGAGGTGTCTTTTCCATTGCAGTTTTTTTTTTTTGGTCCTGGAACGGAAAATCAATGCCACCACCTGTGCAATTTCCCTTACTATCTTACTATCTTACTGTACTATACTAAAAGAATCAGAAGTCATTTTTTTTGTTTTTCTCCATGTAAGGTTTTCCACTTAGCCTCATAATTGCCCCAGCATTACTCAGGAATTTAAAAGAGCCAAAAGAAACTCCGGAGCCGAGGTTTCAGCAAGCAAACAACTTTTAGTTTGATCAAAATAAGAGTTGGGTGACCCCATCTCTCTTCGTGGCTGGTAGAGAGATGAAGGCAACAGCCAGGAAAGATGTCTTCCACCTTTTATACCTTTCCAGAACAAAGAGATCTGGCCTTGGTACTAGGAACCAAAAGGTACAGAAAAATAATTCCCAGATGATGACTCAAACACAACAACCCAGGCTCCACCATAACTCCTTTTCCCCCTCCCCTCACCATGCTCTTTTCATGTAAGCAATCCCCTGTACCTAAAGCATGAAACATTTGCTTTTATATAACTAATTTCCCAATATAAAGCTCCAGCAAAGCTGCTTGTACATAAAGATGATTACAAAGTATCACTACTAATATCAATATTACTAACATCAACCTTAAGCATAATAAAATCTCTTCACCCCTTTACTCTTCACTTTTCTCTTTTTTTCTCCCTTAAGGTAAGGTAAAAGTTCCCCTGCACAGGCGTGCTAGTCGTTTCCGACTCTAGGGGCCGGTGCTCATCTCCATTTCAAAGCCGAAGAGCCAGCACTTGTCCGAGGACGTCTCCGTGGTCACGTGGCCGGCATGACTAGACGCCAAAGGCGCACGGAACGCTGTTACCTTCCCACCGTAGTGGTCCCTATTTTTCTACTTGCATTTTTACGTGCTTTCGAACTGCTAGCTTGGCAGAAGCTGGGACGAGTAACAGGCGCTCACTCTGTTACGCGGCACTCGGGATTCGACCCGCCAAACTGCCGACCTTCTGATCAACAAGCTCAGCGTCCTAACCCACTGAGCCATCGCATCCCTTTCCTCCCTTACTTTCCTATTATTTTCATTTTCCTTTTTATTTTATGTTTTGATAAACAAATAAAAAATTAAAATAAAAAAGACCTCTCTATGTGAATACATTGCTTTTCCTCCCTCGTTCCTCCCTGGATCTCAACTCATCCTGCCTTTAGAAAAATTATAAAACACAGCTGTAAATGTCCATTATGTATAGTAATAATAATTTTATTGACCTTTTGTGCCTCCCACCTTCCAACAATTCAAGCTGGCTCCTAAAAGGCAAAGAAATTATAATAAAAACCGCAAAAGACATTTGTCTTTTAATTTGCTGGCCTTTATTATCTTTGGGAGGAAAAAAAGGGGCGTTAAATGTATTTCCTTTTCTAAAAGATCTCTGTGAAAGACAACTAACAAAAAAGGATGCATCCATTCCATACATTGGAAAAAATCTTTAATGTAAATAAAAAATACTTTGACAAACATTGCAATGATTAAAGAAAACTAAAAGAAGAAAAATAAGAAAGAAGGTCAGTAAACATAATATCCTTAAAAGAGTAATTCAGATTTAAACTCCTAATTAAATCAAAGTCATACCAAAAACATCTTGTTCACTTTCTTCCTTCTCATTTGCAGAATTATAAAGATATTTCAAAAATTAAATACATCAAAAGAATAATATGCTCTCCCTACAAAAAATTATGTTTGAGAAAGGTAACATCTCATTTACAGCTTTTAAATTCCAATAGAAAAAGAAGGATTTGCTAAGAGAAACTCAGTATAGCAGTCATACTAGAAACTTTCACACAGAGAAAGAAAAACACTTTGTTATACAAATTAAATATATATACATGTATTTATTTGTTTTGTTTCTTAATCTCAACAGAGAGCCGGGACTGGGCCCAAGTAAAAAACGAGGATTGAATTAGGACTTCATTAACTGGACTGGAAAATAAATACAGAAATTTGAAGCTTTTTACCTGGAATCAGTTTGTAGCAGATTTTTGCTTATGCTCTAATGATTAAACACAATGAAAGGTTTTTGCCCCCAGCCCCATTCTGCAATCTATTATCTCCATTTTGCAAATTTGCAGAACCAGGCAGAGTTGAGACAATAGCTTATCAGCAGCCATTGTAAGTTACAGTCCACGTCAATTCATCCATGAGTTTTTAAAGGATGTAGGATTAGTCAAGACTTTATCTGACTTATAGCTGAGTTTAAAATGAACTTTGAAAAGAGAAAAAAAAGCATGGTTGTCTAATGATTGCTGTAAGACACCACACCACATGTCCCCTTTTCAAAGGACATACAACAACACAATAAAGATTAAATAGTTTTCTTGTTCTTTTTTTAAAAAACTACCAGCTATGTGTCATTGTTCAATGCAGAAATCATTTATCCTTTTATCCAGGTAGTCACACTGTTCCCTCTGGGGAAAGAAATTTTAGGAAATGTTGTCATAAAGTAATAAGAAATGATAAGCCAAAGAAATTAAGATGGAGGAGGAGGAGGAGGAGAAGGAGGACTGTGGGGTCCCTCATGCTCTCTGACCTTGGTTTTCTTGCAGATGTTTCATGGCCAGGAGGAGGAGGAGGAGGAGGAGGAGGAGGAGGAGGAGGAGGAGGAGGAGAAGAAGAAGAAGAAGAAGAAGAAGAAGAAGAAGAAGAAGAAGAAGAAGAAGAAGAAGAAGAAGAAGAAGAAGAAGAAGAAGAAGTGGTGCTATGCCATAGTCTCTGTATGACCAAACCACTTTAATGTATTTACTTCTCTGGGCCATTCACTTTTCTGTTCAATCCACATTTGCTAAGCACCCATTCGCTCTTAACCCCTCTCTCTCTTAAGTACCCCAGTCTTCAACTTGCCCTTTCAGCTTTGACCTGACATATGACCTCTCACTTGGTTATACCAATTAGGCAGAAGAGTAATCTTCTTACACGCACAGTAGGAGCATCTTGGTTTAGGATAGCAGGACAGCAGAAGGCATCCTGTAGCACTTTTCCCAAGTAACCGATGCTACTAGAAGCAGAAGCTTTTGTGAGCTCCACACTTGTCTGCCTTTTCATAAATGGTTTAGTCAGAAAAGATGCCACTTCCGGGGTTTTTTTGTTGTTGTTTGTTTTACTCTTTATACACTGTTGGTTTTCCTTCTAAAACTAACCATTCATTTCTTGCAGAGGTCATGTTTCTTCACAGCACTAAACACTCAGAATTGAACCATTTGGTATATGGAACTAAGACTTCTTCATGATGGAAACTCAACTTGGTGAAGATCATGAATACAGGGGAGGAGGAGGGAGGAGGAGGAGGAGGAGGAAGGAGAAGGAGGAAGACTCAGATGTTGTGCCACCTAGAGAAAACAGCTTCTGAACTGAGGAGATTTAGGCTGAGAAAAGAATACAGGGTGTATGTATATGTGAATTGACCCTTGTAAAAAATACTTTGGTCTAGATGATGGAGAGTATATTTTAACATCTTTTATGTTCTGGAGGGGGGGGAAACCACACCTCTGAGTTAAATGCAGATTGTTGATGTCTTTGTGGAATGGATTTGCATTGTTTTTTTAAAAAACAAGCAAACATCGCCTGGTTTGCATATCCATGCACGAAAGCCGCGGATTGCACCACGTGTTCGTTTGCACAAAGTTGTCTTTGCAGCTGGCATCTTTTCCTTCCAGCCCCTTTAAAGCACCCTCATCTCTGCCACAGCACGTCTTGTTTCTGGATGCACAACTTCCCCTGCATATTTTGCATCCAAGATACCCTTGTCGGTCAATCGTTCTCCTGCGTCCCTTTTGGCACAATTAAAATATTTAGTCTTCACGTGTATTCCTTTGCTTATCCTTCATCCATTCTGGGAAAACTTCCCAATTTCTTGGAAGGCCCTTTTGTTTTCTTTGTCTCACCATCCATCGTTTTGCAATGCCTGGTTCCTAAATCTAGGATTTCCAATGAATGTGATAGAAATCTTCACCCCCTCCCAAGAATTCCTGGCAGAATCTCACTTTTTCCCCCCCACTCTTGAGATGCCTTTTTCTTTTGCCCATTATCATCCATAAAAAAGATAGCCAGCCGAAGATAAGGGAAGCAGCGGCAGTTAATTCACTAACCATACAAATTTGGGGAAAATAATGCCTTTTATCACCAGATAGGAAAGGGGGGGGGAGATGAGGATGCAGTATGAGGAAGATAACAGGAGCCGCCAAACACAATGATATCAGGCCTATGAAAAAGCTGGTTTGCTTTGTAATGAGTGAGGATTAAGGCCGTTCAACCTTGCCTAGCATGAGGACTGCCTCTTTTTTTTGGAAATTTTATTGATTTTCTAGCCTTACATTTATATCTTTGAAAAGCAACCTGGCGGCTGAATTGCAATCATTCAATTACATACCAATTTCATTCCTACAAATCTCAAACTCTTACAGTAAATATTTCCTCTTTTCCCCTTAATATGTACGGTCTCATATTTAAATTAACACACTTCTTATCCTACCAATCAAATGTAAAACACTTAACAATAGTTTTTAGTTTACGTATACCTTGATTATTTTAACCTTTAATCTTTTAGACAGTCCACGACCTGGTGAATTTTTCCTCATTTTAATTTTCCCATTGATATTTGAATTTAACGTTTAAGGTTCAGCATTTCCAAGTTTTAAATGACTCCAATTCCCTTTATCATAGCTCCTCACAAAATCTGGTGTGCAGGGTACATGTCTTATCTATTTAAGTTCTCACCGTGTACATCAACTAATTAATAACACAATATGATATTCTTATTTTCTAATAATTTCCAAACATCTTAAATTTAAGAACCAAAATTTCTTTGGTTATTAATCCTTGACTTATAGCCAAAGTTGAACCCAAATTTCTGTTCCTAAGTGAGACAGGGGTTGAGCTCGGCCCCATCTTACAAGCTTTCTGTCTGCAGTCATTAAGCAAATCGCTGCAATTGTTAACTTAGTAACCGGGTTGTTAAGTGAACCCGGCTCCCCACCCCAGTTGACTTTCCCAAGTCACTTTTTTCCTGTGCCGTTGTAACAGTCTGTAACAGTCGCTAAACAAGCTGTCGTAAGTCCAAGAGCTACTTGTGGTAGGTCCTGGGTTATTACTGGGAGCAACAGAGGTTTCCAAAACTTTTCACATTCAACGCCTGCCACCCAATCCATGCAAAGAGTAGACTGTACACTCTAATTTGGACATCAAAATTTGGGGTGCCAGATTGTCAGGCCTTATGGAAGACCAGAAGTTGGGAGCCCATATCTAGAGTAGAAATAGAAATAGAAATAGAAATAATAGAAATAGAAATAGAAATAGAAATAGAAATAGATATAGAAATAGAAATAGAAAAGTATAGAGATAGAGATGGGGATGGCGATAGGGATAGGGATAGGGATTAGGATAGGATAGGATATAGGATAGGAGTACAGTAGAGTAGAGTAGAATAGAATACAATAGAATAGAAATAAGGAATAGAGTAGAGTAGAGTAGAGTAGAGTAGAGTAGGACAGGACAGGACAGGACAGGACAGGACAGGAAATATGGAATAGGACAGAATGGAATGCAGATTAGAATACAATATAATAGAAAAGCTTTATTGCCACTTTAAATATACATTAATACATTAAAATACATACAGCTCTCAAAGCGTAACCACCTCCAATGTACACTGCATAAACATGACCAAAATTTAATAATAATAATAATGATAATAATAATAATAATACCCACATAAAACATATATGACCCAGAGAAACAACACAGTCAAGTTGGGATGCATACATATACATGGTGTGAGAAACAAATCTTGGAGTTTACCAGACGGATGGCACAGGTAATTTTTCTCCATTGTGATTGGGATTCCACTAAGGGCTGGGGGGAAAAAACTCTGTTCTATAGGTGTTGCAACCAACAACAACAAAAAAACTTATCCAGGAACCTAAAATTGAACAGAAGCACATTACAATTAACATCACAATTAAAAGATGGGGAAGAAGGGAGCAAGATGCACACCGGGGGTGGGGTGGGGGTGGGAGGTGGTCTCGTCTTAATCTGTTAATGACCTCCAGAGCGATGCATGCACCCCCGTTGGGGTCCCAGGCCAACTGGCAGGGCCAGGTCTTCAGACCCTTTGGGAAAAATCAGGATGGTGGGTGAAGATCTCACCTAAGCTGGGCCTCGAAAAATTACAGCACAACTCAGAAATGTTCTTTCTCCGTTGGGATCTTTAGTAAAAGGTGGAAAATTTGTGCAATCTGAGTAGAATCCAGAGTGTTACTGTACAAAGTCTCCTGGCACGTTTGCCCATTGTTAGATGCGCCCGGAGTCAGGGCCAAAAGTCCAGTGCTCTGTGGAGGTCCTCAGCTGGAACGGAACATGAGCAAGTTGTGGCAGAACAGTTGTGGGTTTTGAGAAGTCTGTTGATGATGATATGGGTCACAGGCGATGGTAGCGTTGGATCCGTTGAGGAAAGGTGGGAGCCAATCCAGATCCAGAGGGGGATCTGGAGTCCCAGTCCACACAGCTTGTGAACTGGGGCAAGTGGATCCAACAGAGATGCTGTTTTGTGGTGTGGAAGGATTTGCTTCTTTGGCTTCTTCTCAGACGTTGGAATGCTTGCAGAGGTGTCCAATGATTCTCCGCTGGCCTGCGCCGAGAAGTCCAGATGGACAGAATTAATAGAAAATAAGGGTGTTATACTGTACTATCAGTTAGTTGAGGTGAGATGGTGAGAAATAGAATACATTCAAACAGATAAGATGGGTCTTCTGAATATTAGACTTTGTGATGAATCCTGATTAAAGGGAACTTCGGTTACTTGAAACTTGGAAATTATAAATATTAAATGTTAACGTTAAATATTAATGGGAAACTAAAAAAATTGGGGGAAACTAATTAGGGCATTGACTGTCTATAAAAGGTTGAATGTTAAAATCACAAGAATAGGCAGAAGCCAAAAATTATCGATCAGTGTAAGAATGTCATTTTTAAGATAAGATAACCTTTATTGTCATTTTCACTGTGGGCACAACGGCACCCCTCAAAAATGAAATTCAGCTGCCCGCTCTCAAAGTGAAACCCATACGTGACACACGCCTAAAACGTACTATATACAACATATGTATAGACCCACACCCCTACATATACATATAACAAATAAATATTAAATACTGTCCATCGTGAATATATAGAGACAGTAAATATTAAGGGGGAAAGAGGGGAAATATTCAATGGAGCCTTGGTGGAGCAGTGGGCTAATGCCTCCTTAAGTAACACCAGCTGCCTGCAATTAGTGCAGGTTCGAGTCCCACCAGGCTCAAGGTTGACTCAGCCTTCCATCCTTCCGAGGTACGTAAAATGAGGACCCAGATTGTTGGGGGCAATTAAGCTGACTTTGTAATAATGCCGCTTGGGGTGTGTGTGAAAGCCCTAATTGTTGTGACTCAGGGCCAGCCTGTGGGTCCGACAGCCGGGTCCGATGTATCGGATGACTCAGACGAGGGGGAGGAGGGAAACGAACCGGCTGATGATGGTTCGGAGGCTTTGCAGAGCCCTCAGCCGGGGACCTCTTCTCAGCTGCGTGAGCCCGAGAGTGCGGAGGAAGATGATCCACAGCTGGCCCTGTTCAAGGACGCCCGACGCAGGAGGCAGTCGAGCAGGAACAAACAAAGAAAGGTTATGGGACTCCTCGGGAGGAGGCACAGGGAGACCACGCCCTGAGCTCTCTATAAAAGGAGTGTTTGGGGAGGGGCTGGTTGCTGAAAGCAACTTTTCCGCTTGAGAAGACAAGCTCTAGTGTTTTTGTTAACTGCGTAATTAAATCTTGGCAGAAGCCTTTTAGCCTTGGACGCTCTCCAGTCTCTTCTTTTTGAATAGGGGTTTGCTAGAAGAGGGCTGGTTCAGAACACTAATAAGCAGGCATATACATAGAATGAAGGCTACTGCTAAGCTTGTAAGCCGCCCTGAGTCTTCGGAGAAGGGCGGGATATAAATAGAATTAAAATAAATAAATAAAAAAAAATAATGTAGTAGCTTGAGACTTACACTAAAGATATTTGGGTGTCATTGTATTATCAATTAACTCAGCCACCACGTTGCTTTTTTAAATACTTACACGTAACACTAGAAAATCAATAAAACATTTATATAAATAAATGAGAGAAGAGACTTTCTCCTGCCGGCCATTTTCTCCATGGCGGATAAGTTTAGGTTTTCTTGCTCTTCTATTCTGAAACCAAACCTGGAAAAAGATGGATGGAAAGAAAAACAAGCTCGACTTTATGGGGTTAGAAAAGCAGTTTAAGTGCCACAAGAAGTCAAGGAGAACATCTGGTGCCCTCTGAGCTGAGCCGGTAGCAAATATTTCAGTACCCAACTAGGTAACTGTCAAGGCCCGTCCGCGATTAGGCATATACTCACAACCACCAGCGGGAATGGGGGACAACTCAAAGAAGGCTTTTTATTCAGCTCCAAACAGAGATAAAGTCAGCGTTGGCAGCAATATGCTTCCAACGCACATATGTAGCCCACAGGTACAGAAACCCCGCCCCCTTCACAAACCAACATCTGTCCACATGTGTATATATTTTACCCCTCCCTTTTTGTTCCGTTTGCATGCTCGCGCGTGTGCGTTTCTCCACCCTCCCTCTCCTGTATGCTGTTCCTGACCAGGTAAGCACCCCAGGTAACCCCTGCCCTTATTCCCAAACACCCATCCCCATCGTAGCCTGCCAAACCGGGCACCCCCCCCACCCCGAGGGACACCCCCCCCCACATCCCAAAACTCCCTGGGTCCCACCACCTACCAAAGCCCCAGTCACTAGTAGTCCGGCTTCCAGGTTCGTTCGCGGAGCCGCAGCCACCAGCATGTCCGGCACTTCATCCCTTTAAGCGAAGGGCAAAGAGAGCAACACAGCAGCAGCCAAGGCCCCAGTCACTGGTAGTCCGGCTTGCAAGTTCGTTCGTGGAGCCGCGGCCACCAGCATGTTCGGCACTTCAACCTTTTGAAGAAAATACAAACCTAAAGAGAGCAACACAGCAGCAGCCAAGGCCCCAGTCACTGGTAGTCCGGCTTGCAGGTTCATTCGTGGAGCCGCAGCCACCAGCATGTCCGTTATCGGCTGACCAGTAGGTGAAACCAGCTGGAAAACGGCATCCCCGGCCGGCACCTCCACCTGCGCATGTTCAGCTACCAGCTGGCAAGCAGTAGAGGCCGGGGAGGCCAGCTGAGCGTCAGCAGGCCCAGCCAGTCTGCACAGCTGTGCAGGCGTGACCACCAACGCCGGATGGAGGCCTGTTGCTGGAGGAACGAGTCCGGAAGAACCTGAGGCTTGACGAGATGGCATTCCTGGAGCGGGGCCCAAAGCGCCCGGAGGTAGGTCAGCTGCAGGCACAGGGACGTCATGGGTGATTGCCCCCCCATGGAGTGTCGGGCTCACAGGGCTCAACAGGCGGCTCCCCCTACCAGGGCTCCACCTGGAAGACAAGAGACAACATCTGAG
The DNA here is from genome assembly GCF_964194415.1 of Vipera berus. NCBI lineage: Eukaryota > Metazoa > Chordata > Lepidosauria > Squamata > Viperidae > Vipera > Vipera berus. The sequence continues at coordinate 103,857,422 of NC_138207.1, read as the reverse complement.
CAACCACCAACCCGACCCAAAGGCTCCGCCCGTCTCTCACCCGGCTTCCCCAGATACTTGCGGTGGAATGCACGGACGAGACGGGGCGCATGGACGTCCACCTCAGCCACCCATGAGGCTTCTGTTAAGGGATAACCCTTCCACAAGATTAGGTACTGTGTTCTTCCCCTCCTCGCCCTCGAGTCGAGAACTTCCTGTACCTCGAAGTGGTCACCATGAACAGGTCCAGGGGCCCCTTCCCCCAACCCACGAGGTGTTACTTTGGTGGTCTTCAGCAGACTACTGTGGAAAACCGGGTGGATCTTACCCAGGAACGTCGGCAGCCGGAGCCACACCGTCACAGGGTTGATCACTTGTATTATCTGGAAAGGCCCTAGGAACTTGGGACCAAGTTTCTTACACAGCGCCTGGACTCATAAATACTTGGTAGACAAGTATACTAGGTCCCCCACCTTAGGGGGTTCGAAAGGTCTCCGTTTCCTGTCTGCCTGCTCTTTATTTGTCACTGCGGCTTTCTCCAGTGCTTTTTTCACTGCTCCCCACACCTCCTCCAGTTGATCCATCCACTCCCTGGGCTGACAAGGGAGAGGCTTCCCCTGGTCATACTCAGGGATGGGAACAAAACCATGACCTGACACCACCCTGAAAGGGAAGAGCCCTGTGCTACTATGGACCATGTTGTTATGAGCCACTTCGGCGAATGCTAAAAGGGTCCACCCAACTGGATTGTTGGTACGTCACATAGCACCGTAGGTATCGCTCCACCACAGCGTTCGCTCGCTCCGCCGCTCTGTTGGTGCAAGGATGGTATGCCAAACTAAGACCCTGGGAGGAACCTATGAACTGGACAAACTCCCTCCAGAACCGGGCCGTAAATTGCACCCCTCGGTCAGAGATGATATGCCGGGGCACTCCATGCAAACGGTAGACATGGGTGATAAACATCCAGGCCAACCGCCGGGCTGATGGTAAACCCTTGCATGGCACAAAATGCGCCTGCTTGGAAAATAGGTCGATGACTGTCCAACGATTAACCAGTGGAACCACCTGCCTCCAGAAGTGGTGAATGCTCCAACACTGGAAGTTTTTAAGAAGAGACTGGCCAGCCATTGGTCTGAAATGGTACAGTATAGGGCAGGGATTTATGACTCGTGGACTTCAACTCCCAGAATTCCTGAGCCGGCTGGAATTGAAGTCCACGAGTCATAAAAGAGCCGAGGTTGCCTACCCCTGGTATAGGGTTTCCTGCCTGAGCAGGGGGTTGGATTAGATGACCTCCAAGGTCCCTTCCAACTTAATATAATCATCATCATCATCATCATCCCGCCCTTCTCCGAAGACTCAGGGCAGCTTACAATTTAAGAAGCACAAATCAATGTGCATAATAATAATAATAATAATAATAATAATAATAATAATAATAATAATAATAATAATAATAATAATACCAGTAGGTGAAACCCACGAGCCCAGCTGGAGAACGGCATCCCCGGCCGGCACCTCCATCTGCGCATGCTCAGCTACCAGCTGGCAAGCAGCAGAGGCGTGCGAGGCCAGCTGAGCGTCGGCAGGACCACTCAGCCTGCGCAGCTGCGCAGGCGCGACCACCAACGCCGAATGGAGGCCTGTTGCGCCCCGCCCCCCCCGCGGAACGTCATCAGTAAGGAGTTCGCATGGGATTGGGTGAGGGGGTTGTCTCTGAGCGAACCCAATACCTAGCCCCGCCCACTGAAGCTGTTATCTAATTTGGGTAATGAAGCGTCTGCAAAGGAAAGCAGTCAAGCTCAGAGAGCACCACAATCGCCACAAAGGTTGACTTGACAACACGTAACGAGAGGACCTTCTGACTCGTGTTTGCAATTAATGCATTCTGTACACTTTTAAACGCTTCCTTGAAGCCCCCCCCAGGCCAGGGGTAGGCAACCTCGGCTCTTGATGGACTTCAACTCCCAGAATTCCTGAGTCAGCTTTGCTGACTCAGGAATTCTGGGAGTTGAAGTCCACGAGTCATAAAAGAACCGAGGTTGCCTACCCCTGCCCTAGGCTGTGTGTGTGATGGGGGGGGGGGGGCTTACAAATTTATTTGTGAACACACACCTGGTGGGGCGGGGGGGGGAGGAAGGACCTATTTTTCTCCATCGCGATTGGGATCCTACTATGGACTGGAAACAATGCTGCGTTGTGCAGGTGTTGCAACCAACAACAACAACAAGAAGAAAAATCTTAACCAGGAACCTAACAAGGAAGAGAAGTAGCCGATGTTTGTCTTTTCCTGCTTTTTGCGATACCTGTACTATTAAAGTTGCTTTAAATGCGGAACAACGGTGTTGAAAGGGGACCTTGGGGGGTCATCTAGTCCAACCTCCTGCTCAAGCAAGGGACCCTATATCACTTCAGACAAGTGGCCATCTAATCTGTTCTTAATAGCCTCCAGGGATGGAGCATCCACAGCTTCTGGAGGCAGGCTGTTCCACTGCTTTAATTATTCTCACTGTCAAGAAATTTCTCCTTGGTTCCAGGTTGCTTCTCTCCTTGATTAGTTTCCATCTAAATCTTAACTCATTTAGGTTAGCCCTAATTCAAGTTCCTACCCCAGTATGGATGTTGGATTCAATTAGATTCGACTGAATCTTAGATATTTATAGCCCAGCCTAATTCTAAGGAGGCTACAACAAAAAATACCACATACACCAAATCTCTCTCCCTCCCTCTTTCTTTTCTCTTTTTCTCTCCCTCTCTGTGTGTCTCTCCCTCTCTTTCTCTCTCCCTCTCTCTCCCTCTCCCTCTTTCTCTCCCTCTCTGTGTCTCTCTGTCTCCCTCTTTTCTCTTCTCTGTCTCTCTTTCTCCTCCCTCCCTCCTTCTTTCTCTCTCCCTCACTCTCTCCCTCTTTCTATTTAAACAGAACTCAGTTGAATATATATACATATATATAATACCATCAATGTGTGAAATTAGGCATTTTATAGAGTTTAGAAAATCGATAGGATGGCAAAAAAAATGGGATGCCAAAGTATGAAATACTTAATATTTCCCACATTTCCTAGCCGTTCTAAGCAATGCCAAAAGGCAAACTGGCAAATATAAAATACTCCACGACTACATGTTACCTAGTTGGGTAACGAAACATCTGCAGGAAAACAAGCCAGCTCAGAGAGCACCAAGGACCCCTCAGGTTAACCCTAAACTACAAATATTGTCCTTTGTGAATAAAATACTCCTCCTAAAATGCTATTCTAGTCTTCTTTCTCACAATGAGTAGGTCAATACTTTTCTTTCTCTTTCTCTCTCTCTCTCTGTCTCTCTCTCTCTTTTTCTCTCTTTCTCTTTTTCTTTCTGTTTCTCTTTCTCTCTTTTGTAAGAATGTGTACTTTATTTTGAGTTTCTTCTTTCATTTTCCTACAGGTCTTCCCAATAAAGGGCTACCCTAACTCTTCTCACGACCCCTCTTTTCATTCTTTGCCTAAATAGTTCTTATAATGCCTGGGAATTATCCACCGTGCCTAGGGGAAGTATGCAGCCCATTAAAATAGCAGAAACATTTCATTATTTGCCTAAAAACATTCCGCGTTCTGTAGATTTCCTAGGCCTTCTATACATTCACCCAGTGCCGGCAACATATATACATACATATATATATAAATTTACACAAATAATGAGCTGTCATAAGTTGACTATATCCTGTGGATAAGCCTTGAGTCAGGCCAAAGCAGGAAAGAAAGAGTTAATTAGCAAGGTGCATTAAAAAAAAAGCCTTGACAAATTCTTAACATATATATATAAGCCATTCATCTAACCCAAGAGGCAAAATTCTGGAGGCTTTGCCCCAGTTTCACAAATTCCCAAAGCCAGCAGTTTGTAGCCCTCTGAAAAGGTAAAACTACTAACCTTCCCTGTAACTCACACCCCAATTTCTAGAAAGAACGAAGAGTTCTTGCGCTACTGAGCAGACAGCCCGCCTGCAAAATAGCCAGCAGCTGGGCTGCTCCACCCCTTCCCTTTAAGCCCCCTCCCTAGCCAGCCCAGCAAGATGTGGCTATAAAAGCCGGAGCAGAGAGGGAGAGGTGTGTGTGTTTGTCCTGGTCTGTTCTTGGTGGGGGGAAGTGAGTTAGTTTGGGCAGCTAAAACAGCCTTGGTGCAACCTAAGGCAAACAGAAGAAATACTTTTTTCTCCAGAAGTAGGACTTGCAAAGATTAGTAATGGCAGGAGTTGTAGTAGAACTGGGAGAGGGTGTTATAGTAAACAGTGAGTACTTGTGGTTGGGTTGCCTAGAGGCCGGGAGGGGTTATCTTGGGTCTGTGGGGGTTTTGGAACTCACTAACCTGGATGTAATAAAAACCTGGGGCAACCAGAAAGCCTTAAAAACAGCCAAGGCCATCGAATTAACTAAGGTACAGCCCAGGACGAGTTCTCTCTTTGCAGGAAAACCTAGCAGGCAGGTTTCTTAAACGCACAGGTGCAAAGAAACTGCTTTCCTAGGGGTCTCGAGTCACTCCTTAGCGTGAGGGATGGGATACAAAGGTAATAAAGAAATTACTCCAAGGGACAGAAGAGAAAAAAGCTGTAGCCCAAGCCCGCTCAATGGGTAAAAGGAGAGACTCAAATAATAGTCATAATGAATGGACCTTTATTGACAGTGTGTAAAATTAAACAGCCCCCCCCTTTGGGGACTTAGACCTACGCACAATGCAAGAATTTATCCACTGGGGCGTCGTCTCTACGGAAGCAAAAATTAACCCACTGGGGTTGACCCACTATGTTTCCCTTTCCTCCTCCTCCTTAACTAAAAGCTGAAGCACCTTGTGCCTCTCCCCCCCCCCTGCCCCAGATGGTGCCGAGCAGGGAGCATCTTGAAAGCCAAGGTTGCTTGACGACCCACCCAGCAGATGCCTAAGTTCCCTTGAAGGGCTTCAGACTCGCATCCCAGAGCGGAGACATTTTTATTTGTGGATTAACCAAAAGAATGAACTAACCTCCAGTTGGGGAAAGCAAAAGTCAGGCAAGCTGGGGAGAAACTACTTCCTAGGAGAATACAAGGAAAGCCTCCTAGGTAGCTGTGGGGCTTGGGGGGTGGGGTCAGACCCCACTTTTTCAAAGCAGCCTAAGGCAGCTGAGCTCCGTCCCTCTTATCCAATCCAGGATATGGAGAACAAGGCCAGACCTGAAAGAAAAAATAGCTCCAAGTTCTCATCTCCTAAGCTCAGAAGAAGCTGAGATCAACACACACACACACACCACACACACACACCCTTCCTCCCAATTCTCTACTCTTAAAGAGGGCTTTCCCAAGGTCCTACCAAACCCGGTGCTCCATGGAACTCCATGGCAGGATCAGGAGATAAATGATGTGGGGGTAGTGGAGATCTGATCTGATTTCCCCCAGTTGTGGATCTTGAGAAGTCTGCTGCTGTTGGTACGGGTCACCGGAGTAGATCTGTAGAAGATTCTGTGGGAGATGGGTCTGTTGGCTTGATTGGGAAAAGTGGGATCCTGATGGTATACTGGAGTCCCAGTCCACAGAACTCTGCAGGATTGGGACAGTGGATACAACTGAGAGGCTGTTTTGTGATGTGGAGGGATCCACTCATTAGCTGTCTCCCAGAGATTGAAATCCTTCTTGGGTGCCTTAGGAGTCTTGTGTTTCTCCCTGGGGGGGCCTTAAATCACCCCAAAAGAGGCTCTGCTCAGAGGGAGGAGAAGTCCACCCTTCTGCAGAAGATGGGGGCTCTTGGGGAAAAGTGAGAATCAGTCCAGATCCTGATGTTGTGTTGGAGATCCAGAGCTTCAGAGAGCTCTGCAGGACTGGAAGAATGGATCCAACCCAGAGGCTGTTTTGTGATGTGGGAGGATCCACTTCCATGTTAATCTGTCTTTCTCCCCAGGGGGCAGTGAGAAGCAGTTTCAGATACACATCCCTTTAAGGTCTTTTAAAATAGGTATCCCCTTAACCCCAAGTGCTCGATGAATAAATAAGCAGAAGCTGTTTTGTGATGCGGGAGGATCCCCTTCTTGGCTCTCTTCCAAAGGCTGAAATGTTTGGGGTATCTAAGGAGCCTGTTGGGAAGGTTGATACAAGCCATAAGATACAGGCTTGAGGGGAATCGGGAGGTGTTGAAACTTTTGGGCTGGTTGAGGAATGGTGGAAACCAGCCAGATCCTGATGGAATACTGGAGTCCCAGTCCACAGAACTGCAGGATTGGGACAGTGGATCCAACGGAGAGGCTGTTTTGTGATGTGGGGGGATCCACTCCTTGGCTGTCTGTCAAAATATCACTTTCTTCTTGGGTGCCTTAAGAGTCTTGTGTTTCTCCCTGGGGGGCATTGAATCACCCCAAAAGAGGCTCTGCTCAGAGGGAGGAGAAGTCCACCCTTCTGCAGAAGATGGGGCTGTTGGGGAAAGGCAGGAACCAGTCCAGATCCTGATGTTGTGTTGGAGATCCAGAGCTTCAGAGAGCTCTGCAGGACTGGAATAATGGATCCAACCCAGAGGCTGTTTTGTGATGTGGGAGGATCCACTTCCATGTTACTCTGTCTTTCTCCCCAGGGGGCAGTGAGAAGCAGTTTCAGATACACATTCCTTTAAGGTCTTTTAAAATAGGTATCCCCTTAACCCCAAGTGCTCCGATGAATAAATAAGCAGGAAAGTGGGAACAGAGAAATTCGGAGACTGATCTGCCCCCACAAGACCAGTTACCTCCATTTTTCCCAGCTTCCCTCTTCATTCCCATAAAAACCAGGCTGGGGTACCTGTCCATTGCCAACTGGTGCCGGAATCGGACCCAAAGGTCCTTGCAGGTCCAAGGCTCCATGGAGACTCAAGGCTGAAGCAGGAGATGAGCAGGGTGGGGTGGAATAGAAATGCCCCCCCAGCTGTGGAGTCTGCTGTTGGTGGTACGGGCAATAGGAGTAGGTGTCTAGGAGTTTGCGAAGGTGATGCTGTTGGGAAGGTTGATACAAGCCATAAGATACAGGCCTGAGGGGAATCTGGAGCTGTTGAAACTGTTGGGCTGGTTGAGGAATGGTGGGAACCAGCCAGATCCGGATGGTATACTGGAGTCCCAGTACACAGAACTCTGCAGGATTGGGACAGTGGATCCAGTGGAGAGGCTGTTTTGTGATCCACTCATTGGCTGTCTCCCAGAGATTGAAATCCTTCTTGGGTGCCTTAGGAGTCAGTTTTATTGCAAATTGCCCCTTTCTGTAGAACTTTTATAGTTGATTCGACCTGGAGGCTGGTTTTTTTTTTTTGGTCGGGCTGGTTGAGGAATGGTGGGAACCAGCCAGATCCTGATGGTATACTGGAGTCCCAGTCCACAGAACTCTGCAGGATTGGGACAGTGGATCCAGCAGAGAGGCTGTTTTGTGATGTGGAGGGATCCACTCATTGGCTGTCTCTCAGAGATTGAAATCCTTCTTGGGTGCCTTAGGAGCCTCTTGTTTCTCCGTGGGGGGGGGAATTGAATCACCCCAGAGGGAGGGGAAGTCCACCCTTCTGCTGAAGATGGGGCTGTTTTGTGATCCACTCATTGGCTGTCTCCCAGAGATTGAAATCCTTCCTGGGTGCCTTAGGAGTCTTGTGTTTCTCCCTGGGGGGGCATTGAATCACCCCAAAAGAGGCTTTGCTCAGAGGGAGGAGAAGTCCACCCTTCTGCTGAAGATGGGGCTGTTGGGGAAAGGCAGGAACCAGTCCAGATCCTAATGTTGTGTTGGAGATCCAGAGCTTCAGAGAGCTCTGCAGGACTGGAATAATGGATCCAACCCAGAGGCTGTTTTGTGATGTGGGAGGATCCACTTCCATGTTACTCTGTCTTTCTCCCCAGGGGGCAGTGAGAAGCAGTTTCAGATACACATCCCTTTAAGGTCTTTTAAAATAGGTATCCCCTTAACCCCAAGTGCTCCGATGAATAAATAAGCAGGAAAGTGGGAACAGAGAAATTCAGAGACTGATCCACCCCACAAGACCAGTTACCTCCATTTTTCCCAGCTTCCCTCTTCATTCCCATAAAAACCAGGCTGGGCTACCTGTCCATTGCCAACTGCCAGTTGTTTGTCCTCTCTTTCTCACTGACAGGTTTAAGTTTCCTGGCTCTTCCATTCTGGAAAACAGACGTGAAAAAAGAGTTAGGAGAAAGACAGCTCTTATTGTTCACCTTGGTTGCTTTCCCTTCCTTCACCCCCCCCCACCCCTTGCCCCAATTGGCGGGAGGAGAGGTGGGCCTTACGTGGTGGTGTATTCGGGTCTTGGGGATGCCAATATGGCGTGCCTGGCCCTCATGGGCCTCTTACCCGGGGTAGGGGGTCCTCTTGGAAAGTCTCAGTGAGGCTGTTTGAACCTCGGTGTAACTGGTGGGCTTCCTCTACTCGCCTCTTTCTCCTAAGGGGAGAAATAAGAATGTAACTAGGCCTTGAACTTGGCCTCGGGCAGGATCCACGCCTCTAGGCCATGTTCCCGCAGCGTCATCTGCTCGGTTTTGGAATGGGCCAGTTTTCTTTTAAAAAAAAAAAATAATAATCAAATTTTATTGTTTAAAACATTGGACACGATGTGTTTGTTTGTGTTTTCAAAGAAGTTCTGTTTTATCCCTCTCATCTGTTGTGCAAATTTCTCTTTGTCTAAAATATTAAGTTTACGTTTAATTGAATCCATTAATTGTTTGACATTCTTTTTTTGTGGTTCCTGTTGGAATACTGTTTCTAATCTTTTATATTCCCCTTCTAACCTTTTCTCTTGTTGTGTTTTGGTGTCTTCAGCTTTGTTTTCCTTAAAGAAGAAATCTAATTCTCTCTCCATCTTTAACCTAAAGTGGTCTTCTTTTAAAATTGATCTTTGTATAGTCCATCTAGGTGTTTTTTGGGGGGCCTTTCCAACTCAATTTCATAGGGTTGTGGTCTGCCCAGGTGCTTGTCTCTATACACACCTCTTCGACCTCAGAATTAATTTCCTTTGACGTCCACACCATGTCAATCCTGGACCACCAACTATGTCGGTTAGAATAGTATATGTATACTATGTAGCCTCGCGGTTCCTTTCCCTCCATATATCCTGGATGTTTAGATCTTTGGCCAATTTAAAAAAGGATCTCAGTAATATTCTTCTTTTTCTTTTCCTGGTCTTATTACCCTTATAGTCCAAATTGTTGTCTAAAATGGCATTAAAATCTCCTGACAGACAAATCTCATCATAGTCTATACTACATATCTTATTATGTAATGCTTTAAAAAACTGTTCTTTTTTTGTTATTAAACAGTTTTACAAAAAAATTTTTACAATACATATCCCCAAAAACCCCCCACCCCAAACCACCCCCCTTCCCCCCCACTTCCCAGAGCTGAATACAGGGTTATAGATATAATAATCATATTCTAACTAAAATTATCCATTATAAAATTAACCAAATTCGTAATGTGCTTTAACTCCCCTTTAACATAGATACATTCAAATTATTAAAAACAATAACAAACAAAAATATAATAAAAAAAACTGTTCTTGATTTCCATTCGGGGCATATATTTCTACGATCACCGCCTTCCTAATGTTTATTTCTATCAATATTGTTTATTTCTATCAATATTGTTTATTTCTATCAATATTCCACCCTCTCTGTCATTATAAATTTGTTTAGCTACCAATTTCTCATTCATATATAATGCCACCCCACTCTTTTTTTTTTTGTCGATCTAATGAGACAAATAGATTCCCTAGTTTTGGTTGATCTAACAGATATTTTTGTTGTTCCCTTTATATGAACTTCCTGAATTGCAATTAAATCTAGTTTTTGACATATAAGTTTATTAAAAAAATTCCGTCTTTTCATTGGTGAGTTTAACCCAGTAATATTCAGGGACAAGATCCTACATTCTTCTCCCTTGATTTTACTTATATCTAGGTTTTGTGCTTCTCGTTGGGGGGGGGGGGCTCTCTCGCATCTTTATCTCTACCCCCATATATCTCTGTAGTCTCTCCAGATTTATTTCCTCTGTGGAATGGGCCAGTTTTCTGAGCCCACCCCACCCCTAGGGTGGACTTCTCATAACTGGCAGAAAAATACCACTATCCTTCACAATGCATGCCAGCGGCAGGTTTTTATTTTAAAGTGAAATCCGTTTTCAACTTGGCCTCCTTCTAGCAATAAGGGAACACGGACAACCACAGCTGGAGAACACAGTTTTATTGCAAATTGTCCCTTTCTGCAGGACTGGGACAGTGGATCCAACCTGCAGGCTGGTTGTTTTTTTTTTGTCAGGCTGGTTGAGGAATGGTGGAAACCAGCCAGATCCTGATGGAATACTGGAGTCCCAGTACACAGAACTCTGCAGGATTGGGACAGTGGATCCAGCGGAGAGGCTGTTTTGTGATCCACTCAATGGCTGTCTCCCAGAGATTGAAATCCTTCTTGGGTGCCATAGGAGTCTTGTGTTTCTCCCTGGGGGGGGCATTGAATCACCCCAAAAGAGGCTCTGCTCAGAGGGAGGAGAAGTCCACCCTTCTGCAGAAGATGGGGGCTGTTGGGGAAAGGCGAGAATCAGTCCAGATCCTGATGTTGTGTTGGAGATCCAGAGCTTCAGAGAGCTCTACAGGACTGGAAGAATGGATCCAACCCAGAGGCTGTTTTGTGATGTGGGAGGATCCACTTCCATGTTACTCTGTCTTTCTCCCCAGGGGGCAGTGAGAAGCAGTTTCAGATACACATCCCTTTAAGGTCTTTTAAAATAGGTATCCCCTTAACCCCAAGTGCTCCGATGAATAAATAAGCAGGAAAGTGGGAACAGAGAAATTCAGAGACTGATCTGCCCCCACAAGACCAGTTACCTCCATTTTTCCCAGCTTCCCTCTTCATTCCCATAAAAACCAGGCTGGGGTACCTGTCCATTGCCAACTGGTGCCGGAATCATACCCAAAGTTTCTTGCAGGTCCAAGGCTGCATGGAGACTCAAGGCTGAATTGGGAGATGAGCAGGGTGGGGTGGAATAGAAATGACCCCCCAGCTGTGGAGTCATATGGGTGATGGGAGTAGGTGTCTAAGAGTTTGCAAAGTTGATGCTGTTGGGAAGGTTGATAGGATATGGGCTTGAGGGGAATCTGGAAGTGTTGAGGCTGTTGGGCTGGTTGAGGAATGGTGGGAAGCAGCCAGATCCTGATGGAATACTGGAGTCCCAGTCCACAGAACTCTGCAGGATTGGGACAGTGGATCCAACGGAGAGGCTGTTTTGTGATGTGGGGGGATCCACTCCTTGGCTGTCTGTCAATATTTCTCTTTTTTCTTGGGTGCCTTAAGAGTCTTGTGTTTCTCCCTGGGGGGGCATTGAATCACCCCAAAAGAGGCTCTGCTCAGAGGGAGGAGAAGTCCACCCTTCTGCTTAAGATGGGGGCTTTTGGGGAAAGGTGAGAATCAGTCCAGATCCTGATTTTGTGTTGGAGATCAGGAGCTTCAAAGAGCTCTGCAGGACTGGAATAATGGATCCAACCCAGAGGCTGTTTTGTGATGCGGGAGGATCCCCTTCTTGGCTCCCTTCCAAAGGGGTGGACGGAGGTCAGGATAGTTTAAAGTGACCTTTGCCTTTGGCCCTTGTACTTATTTTCCCAGAAGAAAAACAAGGAGAAAAAAAGGAAGGAAAGAGGAATGGACCCCAAAGTAGTTTGGGAGCTTCAGAGCATCCATTGGACCTTCCGTTGTCTTCAACTTGCTTGGAAAGGTCCAATCCTGGATGGGAGAAGTTGGGCCATGAAGCCTTCAGAGAAGGAATTCCGAGTTTAGCCATTTTAAGAAGGGAAGCTTTCCCCATTGAAGGCTTCTGGATTTGAGTTTCTCTTCATGGGAGGCTAGATGTTGAAGATTAAAAGGCCCTTAGGTTCCCTAACTATAAATGGCCGTGTTGGCTGGGGAAGATGGGATCTGCAGTTAGCACTGCCCTATCACCAGCTCCATAAAGTAGCTAAGCCAGGCTCTTGAATTTTGCAGTACATTCCTTGAATATACTCACTTGGGGTTAGGTGCTTGCTAAACCATGTTTATTTGAACTGTGGTTTCCTTTCCTCATCACATGAAAGGAATACTGCCAAACATTAAGTTTTAGCAGAATGGTGGAACCAAGTCAGTGAATCCTATGTCTCCGTTAAGGCCAACGTAGGAGGCATCTAGCCTTAAAACCAAGATGTAGGAAACCCCGTTTGGACAATTAAATGGGGCACAAAACTGACACCCCACCCCATATATCCTACCTTCCATGATGGGCTCAGAAACATCTTGAAACCCTTCCTGGATTAGTCAAATGTCAGTAAATGAGCAATTGTCTCTTTGGCCAAACTGTCCCCAGTTTAAGCCCGATTTTATGACTCTCCCTGCAAAATAACCCAATTAGTTTTCCGAGTCTGGTTGGTGAGGCTGGCTCAGAATTTATTTTTTATTTCTTTTCCTTCGAAAAAAGCAAAGGGAAGGCAAAATAGACCTGGGACCGTTTTTTCCTCCCGTTTGCAAGGTATTCCTTCATTTCCCCGCTCTGGCTTTGAAAGAGAAGAAAGTCTGCAAACCCAGGACGACCCACCATCTACCCACCATACGTGGCTTTTGCTTGTGAGTAAACATGACGAACACCCCAAAATCTCCTTTCCTGACAAGTTCTTTTTTTTTTAAGTGAAATCCGTTTTCAACTTGGCCTCCTTCTAGCAATAAGGAAACACGGCCAACCACAGCTGGAGAACAGAGTTTTATTGCACATTGTCCCGTAGTAAGCAGCAGTTTCAGATACGCATTCCTTTAAGTTCTTTTAAAAAGATATCCCCTGAACCCCAAGTGCTCGGATGAATAAATAAGCAGGAAAGTGGGAACAGAGAAATTGGGAGACTGATCCGCCCCCCCCACACACACACACCCCACGGGGAGCGGCTACCTCCAGTCTCCCCAGCTTTCGTCTTCAATCCCATAGAATCCAGCCTGGGCTACCTGTCCATCGGCGGCGGGGGCCGGAATCGGACCCAAAGGTCCTTGCGGGTCCATGGCTCCGTGGAGACCCAAGGCTGAATCGGGAGACGAGCAGGGTGGGGTGGAATAGAGATGCCCCCCCAGCTGCGGAGTCTGCTGTTGGGGGTACGGGTGATGGGAGTAGGGGGCTAGAGGAGTTTGGAGAAGGTGGTGCTGTCGGGAAGGTTGGGGAACGGTGGGAACCAGTCCAGATCCCGACGGAGCGCTGGCGTCCCAGTTGGCCGAGTTGGGGGGCGCTGGGAACGGAGCGGAGCCAACGGGGATCTGCGGGGACGACGTGGAGGGCGCGAACTCCTGGCTCCCTCCCGGCTGCGGAAAGGCTGGTGGCTGGCCTGGAAAGCTCCAGGTTCTCCCCAGCGGCCTGGGGTCACCCCAAACGGGCCCAGCGGAGAGGCCTGAATAGTCCAGACTGCCGGTTGCTGGTCTTGGGACGGAAGGACCCTCCGGCCTTTCGTGTTCCGTCGGGTTGACAGGCTTCGGTTGTCTGGCTCGGCGGTTCTGGAACCAAACCTGCAAAAAAACAACAACCCCAAAATGGAATTGTTTTAAGTGGCCTGTTTTAAGCGGAGGACGAGCAATAGCTTTTGCTCCTCCACGTTTTATTATTCTTCCCTATTATTCTTCCCTTCCAATTCTGGGGATCCTTATGTGCCTCTCAAAGCCGAGCGGGGCGCGCAAATTGCGCGCGGGAGCTTGGCACCTCAGCCGCGCGGAGTGGAAGCCACGCCGCAGGGAATGGGGGCCCGCCGGTGGAAACGCAACGTGGGGAAGGAGGGGGCTTGATTCTTTGACCCCCACCCACCCACTACTTCCCCGGCCACCCCTTGGCCCGGCCCTTCTTACGTGGATCCGCGCCTCCGGGATGCCGATCTGGCGTGCCAAGCGCTCGCGGGCCTCGTAGCCGGGGTAGGGATGCGCTTGGAAAGCCTCGGTCAGGCGGGCCACTTGCTCCTTCGTGTAAATGGTCCTCTTTCTCCGCTCGCCCCTGGCAACTCCGACCTTGGACCATTTTCCTAAAGGGAGAAAAAAAATCAAAATAAAAAACGAAAAAAACCCCGAAGAACACAACGTTAAGGCTCAATTTGGCTCCGGAAAGAGGCGGGCAGGATTCGCGCATCTGTTCCGCGTTTACACGCCTAGGAGGTGCTGTGTGAACGCGGTCTGCAATGATGCGCGGTTGTGGAACCGGCCCGGTTTTTGTTGAAGCACCTCCGTAGGGCTGACTTTTTAAAAACCTGCAAAATAATAATAATAAAAAACCCCACCACCGGCCAACACCTTTTCCAATCCATGCCAAGTAGAGGTTTTCACCGAGCCCTAACAAATTAAACTTAAAAACCTGCAAAATAATAATAAAAAACCTGCAAAATAATAATAATAAAAAAACCCCACCGGCCAACACCTTTTCCAATCCATGCCAAGTAGAGGTTTTCACCGAGCCCTAACAAATTAAACTTAAAAACCTGCAAAATAATAATAAAAAACCTGCAAAATAATAATAATGAAAAACCCCCACCGGCCAACACCTTTTCCAATCCATGCCAAGTAGAGGTTTTCACCGAGCCCTAACAAATTAAACTTAAAAACCTGCAAAATAATAATAAAAAACCTGCAAAATAATAATAATAAAAAAACCCCACCGGCCAACACCTTTTCCAATCCATGCCAAGTAGAGGTTTTCACCGAGCCCTAACAAATTAAACTTAGATTAAGCCTGGGGTGCTTAAGCCAAGAGGAGGCAGAGAGGGAGAGAATGAGCAGCGTCTGCAAGGAATCCAGTCCAGAGCTGAAGAAGCTTCGGGGATGAGAAGGGAAAGGCCTTCAAGGAAAAGGAAAAAAAGAACAAGAAAGTGCAGCTGGTAGAGAAAAGAAAAATTGAGGAGAAATAGGACTCCCCCCCCCAAAGGTGATTGTTTTACCTGAGTTGCTGGGATTCATTATGGTCACTCCCTACAATATTCTTCAAGGAGAAATGACCCAGAGTTGATCTGCAAGAGGTGAAAGAAGGTTGCTAATATTTGGGGATGAAGCTTTTATACTCTTTGTCCCCTGAGTCCAATCTTTGACCCTCCCCACTCCTGGGATTCTTCATCCACCAATCAAGGGGCTGGGGGGAGGTCAGGATACTTCCCTTTTACAGTCATCCTTGCTCTTGGCCCCTGGACTTATTTACCCAGGGGAAAAAGAAAAACAAGGAGAAAAAAGTAACGAAAGAGGAATGGACCCCAAAGTGGTTTGGGAGCTTCAGAGCATCCATTGGACCTTCAATTGTCTCTGCTCTGAACTTGCTTGGAAAGGTCCAATCCTGGATGGGAGAAGTTGGGCCATGAAGCCTTCAGAGAAGTGATTCCGAGTTTAGCCATTTTAAGAAGGGAAGCTTTTCCCATTGAAGGCTTCTGGATTTGAGTTTCTCTCAATGGGAGGCTAGATGTTGAAGATTCAAAGGCCCTTAGGTTCCCTAACTATAAATGGCCGTGTTGGCTGGGGAAGATGGGATCTGCAGTTAGCACTGCCCTATCACCAGCTCCATAAAGTGGCTAAGCCAGGCTCTTGAATTTTGCAGTACATTCCTTGAATATACTCACTTGGGGTTAGGTCGCTTGCTAAACCATGTTTATTTGAACTGTGGTTTCCTTTCCTCATCACATGAAAGGAAAACTGCCCAACATTAAGTTTTAGCAGAATGATGGAACCAAGTCAGTGGATCCTATGTCTGTGTTAAACCCAACTTAGGAGGCATCCAGCCTTAAAACCAAAATGTAGGAAACCCCATTTGGACAATTAAATGGGGCACAAAACTGTGACCCCCCCCCATATATCCTACCTTCCATGATGGGCTCAGAAACATCCAGATTTATTTAGCGTATGGCTGGTCACACACACTTGATATTTAAAAGTTAGAACATTTAAAACATTTTTTAAAAGCAATTATAAAACCTAAGAGGAAAGCAGAAATAACATTTCAGAGTTTAATGTCAAGTTTGGAGATCCAGTCAGTCCGCAGAGGAAGTCCTTAAAATCTCCTGGGTATCTTCTATTAGTGCACTCCCTCACTATATGTTGGATAGTCTGTCGGGGAGCCCCGCAATCACAATTGTGCTGAAGGTGTCTTTCCCCATTTATACAGAGAATCGGCACACACCCCATGAGTCGTTCTAATTCTATTGTATGTCACCCATATGTGTCGGGGTAGATTAAATCCTGGAGGTATACTATTAGGATTAATATACTCAGAAATTTCTTGGGAGGTATAGCTACTCCATGCTTCCATCCACTTTTGTATAGTGCTCTGATGTTCGGCCAGCGCTGTGAGGAGTGGTGGATTTCTTGACTTTAATCGACATCTTAAGGGATCAGAGGTATAGCATGAATGGGTAGAGAGGGGTTTAGCAGGATCTTACTATACTCCCGAATGAGAGCTTCTTGTCCTAAGTGCGGGGAGGGAAGTATGTGGCTAAGAACTGGTAGCCAGTGAATAGGTGTAGATTTTATGCACCCAGTAACATCTTGAAACCCTTCCTGGATTAGTCAAATGTCAGTAAATGAGCAATTGTCTCTTTGGCCAAACTGTCCCCAGTTTAAGCCCGATTTTATGACTCTCCCTGCAAAATAACCCAATTAGTTTTCCGAGTCTGGTTGGTGAGGCTGGCTCAGAATTTATTTTTTTATTTCTTTTCCTTCGCAAAAAGCAAAGGGAAGGCAAAATAGACCTGGGACCTCTTTTCCTCCCATTTTCAAGGTATTCCTTCATTTCCCCGCTCTGGCTTTGAAAGAGAAGAAAGTCTGCAAACCCAGGACGACCCACCATCTACCCACCATACGTGGCTTTTGCTTGTGAGTAAACATGACGAACACCCCAAAATCTCCTTTCCTGACAAGTTCTTTTTTTTTTAAGTGAAATCCGTTTTCAACTTGGCCTCCTTCTAGCAATAAGGAAACACGGCCAACCACAGCTGGAGAACAGAGTTTTATTGCACATTGTCCCGTAGTAAGCAGCAGTTTCAGATACGCATTCCTTTAAGTTCTTTTAAAAAGATATCCCCTGAACCCCAAGTGCTCGGATGAATAAATAAGCAGGAAAGTGGGAACAGAGAAATTGGGAGACTGATCCGCCCCCCCCCACACACACACACCCCACGGGGAGCGGCTACCTCCAGTCTCCCCAGCTTTCGTCTTCAATCCCATAGAATCCAGCCTGGGCTACCTGTCCATCGGCGGCGGGCGCCGGAATCGGACCCAAAGGTCCTTGCGGGTCCATGGCTCCGTGGAGACCCAAGGCTGAATCGGGAGACGAGCAGGGTGGGGTGGAATAGAGATGCCCCCCCAGCTGCGGAGTCTGCTGTTGGGGGTACGGGTGATGGGAGTAGGGGGCTAGAGGAGTTTGGAGAAGGTGGTGCTGTCGGGAAGGTTGGGGAACGGTGGGAACCAGTCCAGATCCCGACGGAGCGCTGGCGTCCCAGTTGGCCGAGTTGGGGGGCGCTGGGAACAGAGCGGAGCCAACGGGGATCTGCGGGGACGACGTGGAGGGCGCGAACTCTTGGCTCCCTCCCGGCTGCGGAAAGGCTGGTGGCTGGCCTGGAAAGCTCCAGGTTCTCCCCAGCGGCCTGGGGTCACCCCAAACGGGCCCAGCGGAGAGGCCTGAATAGTCCAGACTGCCGGTTGCTGGTCTTGGGACGGAAGGACCCTCCGGCCTTTCGTGTTCCGTCGGGTTGACAGGCTTCGGTTGTCTGGCTCGGCGGTTCTGGAACCAAACCTGCAAAAAAAAACCCAAAATAGAATTGTTTTAAGTGGCCTGTTTTAAGCGGAGGACAAGCAATAGCTTTTGTTCCTCCATGTTTTATTATTCTTCCCTATTATTCTTCCCTTCCAATTCTGGGGATCCTTATGTGCCTCTCAAAGCCGAGCGGGGCGCACAAATTGCGCGCGGGAGTTGGGCACCTCAGCCGCGCGGAGTGGAAGCCACGCCGCAGGGAACGGGGGTCCGCCGGTGGAAACGCAACGTGGGGAAGGAGGGGGCTTGATTCTTTGACCCCCACCCACCCACTACTTCCCCGGCCACCCCTTGGCCCGGCCCTTCTTACGTGGATCCGCGCCTCCGGGATGCCGATCTGGCGTGCCAAGCGCTCGCGGGCCTCGTAGCCGGGGTAGGGATGCGCTTGGAAAGCCTCGGTCAGGCGGGCCACTTGCTCCTTCGTGTAAATGGTCCTCTTTCTCCGCTCGCCCCTGGCAACTCCGACCTTGGACCATTTCCCTAAAGGGAGAAAAAAAAAATCAAAATAAAAAACGAAAAAAACCCCAAAGAACACAACGTTAAGGCTCAATTTGGCTCCGGAAAGAGGCGGGCAGGATTCGCTCATCTGTTCCGCGTTTACACGCCTAGGAGGTGCTGTGTGAACGCGGTCTGCAATGATGCGCGGTTGTGGAACCGGCCCGGTTTTTGTTGAAGCACCTCCGTAGGGCTGACTTTTTAAAAACCTGCAAAATAATAATAAAAAACCTGCAAAATAATAATAATAAAAAAACCCCACCACCGGCCAACACCTTTTCCAATCCATGCCAAGTAGAGGTTTTCACCGAGCCCTAACAAATTAAACTTAAAAACCTGCAAAATAATAATAAAAAACCTGCAAAATAATAATAATAAAAAAACCCCACCGGCCAACACCTTTTCCAATCCATGCCAAGTAGAGGTTTTCACCGAGCCCTAACAAATTAAACTTAGATTAAGCCTGGGGTGCTTAAGCCAAGAGGAGGCAGAGAGGGAGAGAATGAGCAGCGTCTGCAAGGAATCCAGTCCAGAGCTGAAGAAGCTTCGGGGATGAGAAGGGAAAGGCCTTCAAGGAAAAGGAAAAAAAGAACAAGAAAGTGCAGCTGGTAGAGAAAAGAAAAATTGAGGAGAAATAGGACTCCCCCCCCCAAGGTGATTGTTTTACCTGAGTTGCTGGGATTCATTATGGTCACTCCCTACAATATTCTTCAAGGAGAAATGACCCAGAGTTGATCTGCAAGAGGTGAAAGAAGGTTGCTAATATTTGGGGATGAAGCTTTTATACTCTTTGTCCCCTGAGTCCAATCTTTGACCCTCCCCACTCCTGGGATTCTTCATCCACCAATCAAGGGGCTGGGGGGAGGTCAGGATACTTCCCTTTTACAGTCATCCTTGCTCTTGGCCCCTGGACTTATTTACCCAGGGGAAAAAGAAAAACAAGGAGAAAAAAGTAACGAAAGAGGAATGGACCCCAAAGTGGTTTGGGAGCTTCAGAGCATCCATTGGACCTTCAATTGTCTCTGCTCTGAACTTGCTTGGAAAGGTCCAATCCTGGCTGGGAGAAGTTGGGCCATGAAGCCTTCAGAGAAGTGATTCCGAGTTTAGCCATTTTAAGAAGGGAAGCTTTCCCCATTGAAGGCTTCTGGATTTGAGTTTCTCTCAATGGGAGGCTAGATGTTGAAGATTCAAAGGCCCTTAGGTTCCCTAACTATAAATGGCCGTGTTGGCTGGGGAAGATGGGATCTGCAGTTAGCACTGCCCTATCACCAGCTCCATAAAGTGGCTAAGCCAGGCTCTTGAATTTTGCAGTACATTCCTTGAATATACTCACTTGGGGTTAGGTCGCTTGCTAAACCATGTTTATTTGAACTGTGGTTTCCTTTCCTCATCACATGAAAGGAAAACTGCCCAACATTAAGTTTTAGCAGAATGATGGAACCAAGTCAGTGGATCCTATGTCTGTGTTAAACCCAACTTAGGAGGCATCCAGCCTTAAAACCAAAATGTAGGAAACCCCATTTGGACAATTAAATGGGGCACAAAACTGTGACCCCCCCCATATATCCTACCTTCCATGATGGGCTCAGAAACATCCAGATTTATTTAGCGTATGGCTGGTCACACACACTTGATATTTAAAAGTTAGAACATTTAAAACATTTTTTAAAAGCAATTATAAAACCTAAGAGGAAAGCAGAAATAACATTTCAGAGTTTAATGTCAAGTTTGGAGATCCAGTCAGTCCGCAGAGGAAGTCCTTAAAATCTCCTGGGTATCTTCTATTAGTGCACTCCCTCACTATATGTTGGATAGTCTGTCGGGGAGCCCCGCAATCACAATTGTGCTGAAGGTGTCTTTCCCCATTTATACAGAGAATCGGCACACACCCCATGAGTCGTTCTAATTCTATTGTATGTCACCCATATGTGTCGGGGTAGATTAAATCCTGGAGGTATACTATTAGGATTAATATACTCAGAAATTTCTTGGGAGGTATAGCTACTCCATGCTTCCATCCACTTTTGTATAGTGCTCTGATGTTCGGCCAGCGCTGTGAGGAGTGGTGGATTTCTTGACTTTAATCGACATCTTAAGGGATCAGAGGTATAGCATGAATGGGTAGAGAGGGGTTTAGCAGGATCTTACTATACTCCCGAATGAGAGCTTCTTGTCCTAAGTGCGGGGAGGGAAGTATGTGGCTAAGAACTGGTAGCCAGTGAATAGGTGTAGATTTTATGCACCCAGTAACATCTTGAAACCCTTCCTGGATTAGTCAAATGTCAGTAAATGAGCAATTGTCTCTTTGGCCAAACTGTCCCCAGTTTAAGCCCGATTTTATGACTCTCCCTGCAAAATAACCCAATTAGTTTTCCGAGTCTGGTTGGTGAGGCTGGCTCAGAATTTATTTTTTTATTTCTTTTCCTTCGCAAAAAGCAAAGGGAAGGCAAAATAGACCTGGGACCTTTTTTCCTCCCATTTTCAAGGTATTCCTTCATTTCCCCGCTCTGGCTTTGAAAGAGAAGAAAGTCTGCAAACCCAGGACGACCCACCATCTACCCACCATACGTGGCTTTTGCTTGTGAGTAAACATGACGAACACCCCAAAATCTCCTTTCCTGACAAGTTCTTTTTTTTTAAAGTGAAATCCGTTTTCAACTTGGCCTCCTTCTAGGAATAAGGAAACACGGCCAACCACAGCTGGAGAACAGAGTTTTATTGCACATTGTCCCGTAGTAAGCAGCAAGTTCTTTTAAAAAGGTATCCCCTGAACCCCAAGTGCTCGGATGAATAAATAAGCAGGAAAGTGGGAACAGAGAAATTGGGAGACTGATCCGCCCCCCCCCACACACACACACCCCACGGGGAGCGGCTACCTCCAGTCTCCCCAGCTTTCGTCTTCAATCCCATAGAATCCAGCCTGGGCTACCTGTCCATCGGCGGCGGGCGCCGGAATCGGACCCAAAGGTCCTTGCGGGTCCATGGCTCCGTGGAGACCCAAGGCTGAATCGGGAGACGAGCAGGGTGGGGTGGAATAGAGATGCCCCCCCAGCTGCGGAGTCTGCTGTTGGGGGTACGGGTGATGGGAGTAGGGGGCTAGAGGAGTTTGGAGAAGGTGGTGCTGTCGGGAAGGTTGGGGAACGGTGGGAACCAGTCCAGATCCCGACGGAGCGCTGGCGTCCCAGTTGGCCGAGTTGGGGGGCGCTGGGAACAGAGCGGAGCCAACGGGGATCTGCGGGGACGACGTGGAGGGCGCGAACTCTTGGCTCCCTCCCGGCTGCGGAAAGGCTGGTGGCTGGCCTGGAAAGCTCCAGGTTCTCCCCAGCGGCCTGGGGTCACCCCAAACGGGCCCAGCGGAGAGGCCTGAATAGTCCAGACTGCCGGTTGCTGGTCTTGGGACGGAAGGACCCTCCGGCCTTTCGTGTTCCGTCGGGTTGACAGGCTTCGGTTGTCTGGCTCGGCGGTTCTGGAACCAAACCTGCAAAAAAAACCCCCCAAAATGGAATTGTTTTAAGTGGCCTGTTTTAAGCGGAGGACGAGCAATAGCTTTTGCTCCTCCACGTTTTATTATTCTTCCCTATTATTCTTCCCTTCCAATTCTGGGGATCCTTATGTGCCTCTCAAAGCCGAGCGGGGCGCGCAAATTGCGCGCGGGAGCTTGGCACCTCAGCCGCGCGGAGTGGAAGCCACGCCGCAGGGAATGGGGGCCCGCCGGTGGAAACGCAACGTGGGGAAGGAGGGGGCTTGATTCTTTGACCCCCACCCACCCACTACTTCCCCGGCCACCCCTTGGCCCGGCCCTTCTTACGTGGATCCGCGCCTCCGGGATGCCGATCTGGCGTGCCAAGCGCTCGCGGGCCTCGTAGCCGGGGTAGGGATGCGCTTGGAAAGCCTCGGTCAGGCGGGCCACTTGCTCCTTCGTGTAAATGGTCCTCTTTCTCCGCTCGCCCCTGGCAACTCCGACCTTGGACCATTTTCCTAAAGGGAGAAAAAAAATCAAAATAAAAAACGAAAAAAACCCCGAAGAACACAACGTTAAGGCTCAATTTGGCTCCGGAAAGAGGCGGGCAGGATTCGCGCATCTGTTCCGCGTTTACACGCCTAGGAGGTGCTGTGTGAACGCGGTCTGCAATGATGCGCGGTTGTGGAACCGGCCCGGTTTTTGTTGAAGCACCTCCGTAGGGCTGACTTTTTAAAAACCTGCAAAATAATAATAATAAAAAAACCTGCAAAATAATAATAATAAAAAACCCCACCACCGGCCAACACCTTTTCCAATCCATGCCAAGTAGAGGTTTTCACCGAGCCCTAACAAATTAAACTTAAAAACCTGCAAAATAATAAAAAACCTGCAAAATAATAATAATAAAAAACCCCCACCGGCCAACACCTTTTCCAATCCATGCCAAGTAGAGGTTTTCACCGAGCCCTAACAAATTAAACTTAAAAACCTGCAAAATAATAATAAAAACCTGCAAAATAATAATAATAAAAAACCCCCACCGGCCAACACCTTTTCCAATCCATGCCAAGTAGAGGTTTTCACCGAGCCCTAACAAATTAAACTTAGATTAAGCCTGGGGTGCTTAAGCCAAGAGGAGGCAGAGAGGGAGAGAATGAGCAGCGTCTGCAAGGAATCCAGTCCAGAGCTGAAGAAGCTTCGGGGATGAGAAGGGAAAGGCCTTCAAGGAAAAGGAAAAAAAGAACAAGAAAGTGCAGCTGGTAGAGAAAAGAAAAATTGAGGAGAAATAGGACTCCCCCCCCCAAGGTGATTGTTTTACCTGAGTTGCTGGGATTCATTATGGTCACTCCCTACAATATTCTTCAAGGAGAAATGACCCAGAGTTGATCTGCAAGAGGTGAAAGAAGGTTGCTAATATTTGGGGATGAAGCTTTTATACTCTTTGTCCCCTGAGTCCAATCTTTGACCCTCCCCACTCCTGGGATTCTTCATCCACCAATCAAGGGGCTGGGGGGAGGTCAGGATACTTCCCTTTTACAGTCATCCTTGCTCTTGGCCCCTGGACTTATTTACCCAGGGGAAAAAGAAAAACAAGGAGAAAAAAGTAACGAAAGAGGAATGGACCCCAAAGTGGTTTGGGAGCTTCAGAGCATCCATTGGACCTTCAATTGTCTCTGCTCTGAACTTGCTTGGAAAGGTCCAATCCTGGATGGGAGAAGTTGGGCCATGAAGCCTTCAGAGAAGGAATTCTGAGTTTAGCCATTTTAAGAAGGGAAGCTTTCCCCATTGAAGGCTTCTGGATTTGAGTTTCTCTCAATGGGAGGCTAGATATTGAAGATTCAAAGGCCCTTAGGTTCCCTAACTATAAATGGCCGTGTTGGCTGGGGAAGATGGGATCTGCAGTTAGCACTGCCCTATCACCAGCTCCATAAAGTGGCTAAGCCAGGCTCTTGAATTTTGCAGTACATTCCTTGAATATACTCACTTGGGGTTAGGTCCTTGCTAAACCATGTTTATTTGAACTGTGGTTTCCTTTCCTCATCACGTGAAAGGAAAACTGCCCAACATTAAGTTTTAGCAGAATGGTGGAACCAGATCAGTGAATCCTTTGTCTCCGTTAAGCCCAATTTAGGAGGCATCCAGCCATAAAATAATTAAATAAGGCACAAAACTGTGCCCCTCCCCCCATATATCCTACCATCTTAATCCAAGAGGAGAGAGAGGCCAGGATACTTCCCTTTTAAAATGACCCTTGCTGTTGGCCCCTGGACTTATTTACCCAGGGGAAAAAAAGAAAAAGGAGAAAAAACTAAAGAAAGAGGAATGGACCCCAAAGTGGTTTGGGACCTTGAGAGCATCCATTGGACCTTCAATTGTCTCTGCTCTGAATTTGCTTGGAAAGGTCCACTCCATCTGGCCTCTCCTGGATGGGAGAAGTTGGGCCATGAAGCCTTCAGAGAAGGAATTCCGAGTTTAGCCATTTTAAGAAGGGGAAAGATTCCAATTTAAGGCTTCTGGATTTGAGTTTCTCTCAATGGGAGGCTAGATGTTGAAGATTAAATGACATTTTTTGAAGGTGCCTTTGCTTCCCTAACTGTAATGGCCGTGTTTGCTGGGGAAGATGGGATCTGCAGTTAGCACTGCCCTATCACCAGCTCCATAAAGTGGCTAAGCCAGGGTCTTGAATTTTGCAGTACATTCCTTGAATATACTCACTTGGGGTTAGGTCATTGCTAAACCATGTTTATTTGAACTATGGTTTCCTTTCCTCATCACATCAAAGGAAAACTGCCCAACATTAAGTTTTAGCAGAATGATGGAACCAAGTCAGTGAATCCTAAGTCTCTGTTAAACCCAACTTAGGAGGCATCCAGCCTTAAAACCAGAATGTAGGAAACCCCATTTGGACAATTAAATGGGGCACAAAAGGTATCCTTCTCCCCCCCTCCCCACTATATATTTTACCTCCTGTGATGGCCTCAGAAACACCCAGGTCTTGAAAACCTTCTTGAAGACCAAGGTCAGGGTTAGTCCAATATCTAATTCAACCTAGAGAGATTCAACCTAGAAATAAGGAGAAATTGACCAATGGAACAGCTTTGCCCCCAGAAGTTGTGGCTGCTTCATCGCTGGAGGCATTCAAGAAGAGACTGGGTAGCCACTTGTCTGAAATGTCATAGTACCCCCTGCTTCAGCAGAGGGTTGGACTAGATGACCTCTGAGGTCCCTTCCAACTCTGCTGGCCTGTTATCTCAGCAAGCAGGCTTTGCCTCTTTTGCCAAGATGCTGACCCCAATTTCTCTCTGCCTTAAGCCTGACCTTATGACACCCCCTTCAAAAGAAAGAAAGAAAGAAAGAAAGAAAGAAAGAAAGAAAGAAAGAAAGAAAGAAAGAAAGAAAAAAGCCCGCTCAGTTTTGCGATTCTGATTCCTAACATTCCTACTTTAAGAATTTTTATTTATTTGTTTTTGTTCTGTGCGATATAAAACGGATCAGTGCCTCTTTGCCTCCTGTTTTCCAGAGAGCTGGGATGCTGTGGCCTTGAAATTGACAAACAGGATTGCAATCAATCCGAAATAAATGGCATTTGTTTGTGAGTAAACATGACTAACGCAGCATAAGTCCCCTTCCTGGCAAGTTCTTTTTTAAGTGAAATCATAGTTTATCTAAGCACGGCCTTGCCTTTTCAGAAGAAGCTTCCTACTTGCTAAAACTCAGCTTTTGCAAATAAACTGAAAAGAGGGTGATTTAAACCTTTAATTGGATACTCTCCATTCACACCAAAGCTTCTGGCACTGCATTTTGAGTGTCTTTTCTTAATGGGATACAAAGCTTGCATTTAAGGGTCTGTAAAAGATTTGGCCCAAACTAGCACAACAATGGGCAGATTAACAATATGCATATTATCAACAACAACGCAAATGAAGCCTGTGCCTGGTTTAAACTTTAATGTCCTATTTTCCAAGGAGACTTAATTTCAGGGCTGATTCTTGCAAAGTGCTGGGGAAATAAAAATCAAATTACTCCTCCGGATTCTGCTCGATTCCTTATTTAGCTTAGGAGATAGGGAAAGTGGAAGGAAATCCCAACTCCCCTTCTGCATAGGCAGCCACAAAAATCTGCCCAAAACCAAACGTGCAAATTGTTATACACACACACACACACATGCACAAACGCGAAAGATGCAAAAAGCTGAATGGGTGGGCCAGAGCAATTCGAATTGTTCATTTTAGTAACTGTTCAAAGATACAAACTGGAACAAGTTAAATGGGAACTCGAACTAATAGGAGATGTTTGAGGAATTCCAAAGGGATAGAATATTGAATGATCCTTTTGCCTCCTCATTTACTGAACTCGGTAGAGTCACTATCTCGTGTCCCCTGCCTAGTTTATCTCATATCCTAAGAATGAGCTGTCCTCACAGCTGTAATATTTGTTTTTTTATCAGATCCGTTTCCTGGAGAAAGATGAATGTAGAACCCATTTAAATTCTGAAGCCAGGAATCTGTGCTGAGCATCGTTCCTCTCTTTATGCCTTCCCAGAAAAGCATTTCTGAATCCCTCAGAAGGCTGCCCTCATAATTTTGCCAATTTATATTATTTGTTGCTAACCCTTCCATGGGGAAACTGCTTTTTTTTCCCATCTCGGCGGTGCGGTTTGGTTTCCTGGTGCACTGAAGAAGTGACAAAGGCCCACAATGGAAAAATAAGTCTTGCGTTGCCATCACCCTGACTTTTCAGCTGAGGTGCAAGCCTCTTCTGAGTCACTGTGAAGTATTAGTACGGCTTTATGCATCTTTAGTAAGGCTGCCCCTGGAATATCGCATCCAGTTTTGGTCACCACGTTACAAAAAAAGATATCAAGACTTTGGAAAGAGTGCAGAGAAGAGCAGCTAAGATGATCAAGGGCCTGGAGACAGAAACATCTGAAGAACGGTTGGAGGAATTGGTTACGGCTAGTCTAATGAAGAGAAGGCCTACTAGGGGGTGACATGGTAGCAGTTGTCCATTTATTTCAGGAGTTGCTACAAAGAAGAAGGAGTAAAGCTATTCTCCAAAACACCAGAATGCAAGAAAAGAAACAACGGGTGGAAATAATCAAGGAGACAAGCAACCTGAAATTAAGGGGAAACTTCCTAACAATGAGGAGAATTAACCAGTGGAACAGAAGTTGTCTCCAGAAATCATGGGTCCTCCATCACTGGAGGTTTTTAAGAAGAGACTGGACAGTCACTTGTCTGATAGGGTATAAAGTCTCCTGCTTGAGCAGGGGGCTGGACTAGAAGACCTCCAAGGTCCCTTACAACTCTGTTATCCTATCCTAATCCTATCCTAACCTACCCTACCCTACCCTACTCTACTTTACTCTATTCTTATTCTTATTCTTATTCTTATTCTTATTTATTCTTATTCTTATTCTTATTCTTATTCTTATTCTTATTCTTATTCTTATTCTACTCTACTCTATACTCTATTCCATTCTCCATTCTCCATTCTCTATTCCTATTCCTATTCCTGTTCTGTTCTGTCAGGAACAACAAGAAGAAGGGAGAGCAGTTATATATTGGCAGCTGAAAGATAAATACAGTATACTTTAAATACCTTATTACAATAATATCACATTTATTTATCTAACATTAATAAAGCTAATACAATAAAACTATGGATTAAAATTTATTAGAAAATAACGAAGCAAAATATTGATTAAAAAGGGCTCTTTGATTTTTTTTAACAGGTTTTCCCTTACTATCATTGTAGCTGCAAAATAACAGCAATGAAATATGTTGCTCAGGCTTAAATTCCATTTGCAATGGTGTACTAACAAAGGTCATAATTAAGCATATTTTTATGCTTACTGATAATTACTCCACAAATTCATCTCAGCATGTAGAAACAACTTCAAATACTGGACTATTATATAGCCTATTATTTTTCAGCCTGCTAACACCACAGATGATTTAAGTTAACATCTAACTCTGAATTATTTAATTCAAACTGCAGTCTATTTGAATTCTTAATTAAAATATAAGTGTGTCCTCTAGAAACAGATGTATACAACATCAAAAAGAGCAGGGACTTAAGTAAAAAAAAAAATGCTTTTTCCAAGTCTTCCAAGTGCAGAAACACCTATGTGCCTTGTTGCATGCATCGGAGTCCCAGATAACTAGAAACTGCCAAGAGTATTCAAAGCAGTAGGGTGTGTGTTGTTTGACTGGTTCTTTTTTTTGTCATGATAATTTCCATTCATGGGATCAATTTCTATGCAATTGTGCAATCCTCCCACCCCTTCATTTGCAAGGAAGGAAATGGAAGCAGTGGCAAGAAAAGATAAGGGGCATTAAGCATATTCTCTACTTGTCTATGCAGAGAAAAACAGGAGGGAAATACCTATGTCTTAACACATCAAGGTGTGTTGTTGTTTTTTTTTGGAAAAAGCTGCCTTTTTCCAAAAGGCAACTGGACCTTTTTTGTTGTTTTTCCTTGAAAACACTTGGGACAACCATGATCTGGATAACTGAGAATCTCCATAGACACATCACAATGAACAAAATTCCTTCCTTCCTTCCTTCCTTCCTTCCTTCCTTCCTTCCTTCCTTCCTTCCTTCCTTCCAGCATGTGATAAAGAATCTGGAATTGACATCATACACAATCATACAAAATAAGATAAGATAACCTTTATTCTTATATTTTACTTGATCACGCTGGCCCAGGATAAAAATGAAATTCTGTTGCCTGCCCTCAAAACAAAGAATACATCTACCCATACACATACAACACACACACACACACACAAATATAAATATTAATCTCTGTCCATCTTGAATTCAGAGGAAACGCTCACTACATGATGATAGCATTGAGGATCTTACCTAGTTTGGTCACGAAATGTCTGCAAGAAAGCAACCAAGCTCAGAGAGCACCAAGGGCCCCACAAAAATATTCATTTTGCACATACTGCTGTGTCAATTATCAATTATCAAGTGTAGATAAAGTGTACCTTTCATATGAATGGAGTGAGATCCTACCGAAGCTAAGATTCCTAATCTTAACAACCATACTCTTGTGTCCTAAGTGTTTTGTAACCCTGTTGTTCCCTCACACCAGGCACCCATTAAAGAACAATAACGGGAGATTGGCTTGACTTCTTGGGATGAGGGAGGAACTGGCCCAAAGCCAGCTGGCTTTCATGCTTACAGTAAGTCAGGATGAGAATTCACTGGTCTCCTGACTTGTAATTTGGTGTCTTAACCGCTAAGCCAGACTGGTTCTCCAATGATAAATTAGAACATGGCACACAGAATCGTAACACAGAGGCTCAGCTAATCTCAATGTACACACATTGTACTTTGACCATAAAGGTTTTTTTATTTTATTTTATTTTATTTATTTATAAGGCTGGAGTTCTTCTAGCTAGCCCACCTCCCTGCTAAGGCAGGAAAGCCTATACCATCTCAGACAAATGCTTGTCCAATCTCTTATTAAAAACACCCGGTTATGGAGCTCCCACAACTCCTTGCTGGCAAACTATTCCGTGGTTTAATTGAGTTTCCACCCGTTAGAACTAAAGAAGCTTCTTAGGTGAGAAGCAAAACATTTCCAAAGGAAACAACCACCACAAGGAACCCCAGTTGCCTTTTGGAAAAGCCCCTTCAGGACAGCCAAGACCTACAGATATTTTATACATATGAAGTTGCAAACGCGTGTCCTCTCTTTTTTTGTTTTTAATGTAATGCTGTGAAAGCCCTAATGTAGTTGTGTGTTTTGGCTTCGGGGTTTAAAAGGAAGAGGGGTGGGGGGGAGGGGGTTTGTCCCCTTTAGATATAATACTTGAGTGTTGTTTAAAGTCAGTAAAGTATTTAAACTAGAAAAAGTGTTCTCTATCGTTAGAGTTAAAAAAACAACACAAAGTGAGATTAGAGGATGCCCTTAATATGAATTATGATAAGATTAATGAGTCGATAGAGGTATATATTATTCCCCACAGCAAAGAGAAGCAGAGATGGTCTTTTCTCCGAAGAAGCGAATATATCTAACCCTGTTACTATTTTGAAATGGCTCCCAGATTTTCTGCTTGCAATAATAATAATAATAAAAATATCTTGATTTTGTTTTTGCTAATTAGACAGGTTTTTTATATAGAAACGATTTGCATGTACTGTTGTGTAAAAATAAAAAATTGCAATTGTGCTGTTATCTTCTACTACTCTAAAGAGAGTCAGTTGGTGCCTTTTTTCTTTCTTTTCCTTCTTTACACTATCTTTTGTTCTCTTCCCTCCCCCTTCTCCTGGCTATTAGTTTTTTTTAATTCCTCTTTGTATTTTATATTTTGATAAACCCATAAAACTATTAGAATGGATTTTAAAAGAGAGAGAGAGAATCTCCATAGATATTTAGCCATGCACTTCCACCCATTCCTTCATCCTATTCTCTTTGCAGGATGTGCCAATCCTTTCTTCTTTGTGACAGCCTCTCTAATAGAGTAGAATAATAGAATAACAGAGGTGGAAGGGACCTTGGAGGTCTTCTAGTCCAACCCCCTGCTCAAGCAAGAGACCCTGGCCCAGACTATTTCAGACAAATGGTTGTCCAATCTCTTCTTAAAAACTTCCAGTGTTGGAGTACAAAGAAGAGAATTATCTTGTCCCTCTTAGTTCTTCTCTTTGATCATCTAAATATACCTAAGCTCCTTCAACTTTCATCATTCGATTTAGCCTCCTGGCCTTTTTTCACCTCTAATTCCTGCAATATGGTAGCCACAAGAGCTTTCATAGCTGTGGATTTTCCTAAATTTGGATTCCCTGTCTTTCTTTTCTGAATGAACGGAAATGAGCATCGTAACTTCCCCTCTTTAGTAATTTAAGTGAAGTAGGAATGGCTTTCCGAAGGCCCTTGGTTGGTTCTCAGTTTGAGAGAGTGTACAGCAGTGGCCAAAATTATGGGAAACCTTCTGGGAAAAGTGTATTTTTGAGGTTTGATGGCTAATAACACCACTTTTTTTTTGGAGTGGTACCATAAAGTTATATATCAATGGAAAGATAATTTAATCAAGAACGTAATGCGACATAGTTTGTTCAATTGTCTGTACTGCATTCTATGAAAAGTTATAGCCAAATAACCAGAAAAAGGAAGCACAACTTGCTCAGGTTGATATCAGGTAGCTTTCCTTCCTCCGATTGTAGCCAATGAGCATGAGTGTCTAGAGAGCCAATCGGGTGTCATCTTGTTTTGGCAATGAGCCAATCAGATCACAGTAGGATTCGGTTATTGACATGATGTATTGAAGCCAGGGCTTTTTTTCCTCATAGAACGCTCAGAACGGAGTTCCGGCACCTTTTTTGGATGGGACCTTGTAGGGTAGGCAAGGCGGGTTGTATGACGTGTGTGAGTTCCGGCACCTTTTTCTTTTACAAAAAAAGCACTGATTGAAGCTGAGAGGAAGGACATTTATCAGTGTGCGATGTGATCGCTATCAAGTTGGTTGGGTATTTTTTGTGTGTGTTCTTTCATTGAGTGAGCTTGTAAAACATAATGAAATTAAAGTCACAGTGCAAAGAGTTGACTGGTCGCCAAGAAAGCAATGTAGAATAGTATTAAGTGAAACAAGGCTACAGTTATAACGAAATTAGAAGAAAAATGGGTGGAAACTTAACCAAAGGGGGCATTTCTGCTGTACACTTTTCCCAAAAGGTCTCCACAATTTTGGCCACTGCTGTAGACTTCAAAAGTTAAGCACAAGAAACATTCCATGAATTATGCCCAGGAGCATTGAACATTGTTTGGCTGAGAGGCAAAGTGAATTGATCTGGATGCTGAAGAAAGAGTTCTATTATTTCCAGATATGTCAGAAAATAAATGCCATAGAGGTTAATGGATTTGTTCTGTGTCTCCAATTGCTGGTTTATTGTAGTGATTAAGGCATCAGGCTAGAAAACTGGGTGACTGTGAATTCTAGTTCCATCTCAAGATCAAAGCTAACGGGATGACCCTGAGCCAGTCACTCTTTCTCAGCCTTACGAAGGAAGCAATGGCAAACCACTTCTGCCAAACCTTGCCAATGAAATGGCAGGGATTTGTTTGTCTTGCAGTCACCATAAATCAGGATTGACCATGGACCATAATATTATAATCACCTGCACGGAGAGCTAAGTGATTATAATTTCTAATGATTCTTCTTTACAAAGGAAAAATAGCTAAGGAGATGTGCAATTTTTAGGAGAAAGGAAAAACAACTAAGATTCTATTTCCAAAGAATTGTGTTTTAAAAATATTTAAAAAAACCCCAGCATTTAAAACTTCTAACATAGTTGATTGTACGTGGCCCCAGCTGGCCACATTTTTACTGTTTTGGAAATATTTATCTATTAGGATTTTAATGTTTTCATGCTGTAAGCCGCTCAGAATCTTTTCAATATGAGATGGGTGGGCAAATACATGTAGATTTGAATAAATGATTGATCCCAAACTTCAAGCAAAGTTATTTCAGAAGAAAAATATTGCATTAATATATTTACTTCTTCCATGGCTCCAGTATCAAGCTAGCAATTCTTAACATCTGCAAGGTAAGAACCCTGATTTTAAATCACAATATCCAGGGGGCATAGCTTGTGAGTTAGCTGAAAAGTAAAAGTTTTAGAGAACTAAATGGCAGCAATTTAAAGCATTTTTTTTAAAATCTTTTCAAAACAACTTAATGGCACTTTAATTGTAGGTCATTTAGTTGTAAAATGCTTTGGGGATCTTGTTATTTTAAAGTTAGAAGAAACAACTTGGTGAGAATCCAGAGGTCGGCTTTCAAGTGTAAAGTCTGAGGGTTTCCCAAATAAAATGAACATTTTTAAAGCTACAGTATTATATGTCTGCCTATCCAACAGGAGAAATATTTAATAAGTCCTGGCAAATATTTAACAACTGATTTATTAATCTACAGTAGGATGGCAGAAAATAAAACAGAGAACCTCTGGAGCCTTTGACAACAATTGACAAGTATTTCTAATTCTTACGTTTAGCTCAAAATTCCACTGGTCTTCATTTCATATTGTTTTCACTGTAAATAGTATCGAAATAATCTTATCTATTCCCGGGCTAGACAGTTGGTATCAAAAATATAAAAAAGGAGGAAGAGATAAAATCCCCCATCCTGATAACATTCACCCATCTTTACAGATGAGAGGGTTTAAAATTCTCTTTATTTTATGGGGATATGACTAACCTCTAAAATAACTGGCCTGCTTTCCCACTTTATACAGCTTGGTGCTTCTAGAAATTGCTCCTAAGTTAGTGCATGTGTATATATACAGCCTTTTTTTTAATTTCAGTTTTATTTTTGATTTATATATCAAACTTTTGAACCACACGTCACCCTCATAGAGTTTTACAGTTTTTTTTGGCTTTTTTTTTAGGTTTAACTCAGGCTTTTGTGCCCTGGAAACCTCCGTATAAATAGAGGTGAGAAGAAAAAAGGAATATTTTTTTACTCTCAAGTGTAAAATCTTGGCGCTGCTGAATGAAGCGATGACGGCGATTAATTCATTATTTTATTAAACAGATCTATACAGCCGCCCAACCCACGTCTCGCCCCCTTTAAAAAATGATGACGACTCTATTTACGGGGGTGTCTTTTTGATCGACTGGCCCCACTTTTCAGAAACCGTAGTGGTTGATAGTGAGGAAATGTTTTTAAAACAAATCAAGGTCCTTTGTAGAAGGATGCCCCCCCCCCTGATTTGCAGCAAGTGGCTGCTTTCAAAGAAGTTCTTAAAAGAATGCTATCAGCAGCTCCCAGGAGAGCCAGCATGTCATAATCTCTCAGTGCTGAATTCCTCAAGGTCATTGAGCAAGCTAAGCTGCCTTCTTGAGTATTGCTTCTTGAGAGGGTGGAGAGTGTTGACAAGCATGGTGGACTTGAAGTCAATCAGAATAGAGCTGGAAGGGACCTTGGAGGTCTTCTAGTCCAACCCCTGCTCAAGCAGGAGACCCTATATCAGAGGTAGGCAACCTTGGCTCTTTTATGACTGGTGGACTTCAACTCCCAGAATTCCTGAGCCAGCATGGGGGAACTATGGCCCCCTCATGGACTTCAACTCCCAGAATTCCTGAGCCAGCATGGTGGAACTATGGCCCCTTCATGTCTGGTTGACTTCAACTCCCAGAATTCCTGAGCCAGCATGGGGGAACTATGGCCCCCTCATGGACTTGAACTCCCAGAATTCCTGAGCCAGCATGGGGGAACTATGGCCCCCTCATGGACTTGAGCTCCCAGAATTCCTGAGCCAGCATGGGGGAACTATGGCCCCCTCATGACTCATGGACTTCAACTCCCAGGATTCCTGAGCCAGCATGGCTCATCTTGGAAACCTCTCAGGAATTCTGGGGGTTGAAGTCCACGAGTCATAAAAGAGCCAAGATTGCCTACCCCTGCCCTACACCATTTCAGACAAATGGTTGTCCAGTCTCTTCTTAAAAGCCTCCAGTGATGGAGCATTGATGCTGTCTGTAGGCAACTTCTGTTCCATTGGTTGCTTGTCCTCACTGTTCGGAAGTTTCTCCTTGATTCCAGGCTGCTTCTCTCCTGGATTAGTTTCCATCTGTTGCTTCTTGTCTTAACCTCCGGTGCTTTGGAGAATAAATTCAATTAAATAAATGAAACTTCTCAAGGTCAAGCTAATACCGACGCTTCCTGGCAAGGGATGGGACAGCCAGCCCGTCAGTGAAGAACCCAAAAGATTGATGTTCTAAAATGTTCTAGGTGGAGAAAGCTCAGCTCTGTCTTTAGATAGCTGCTTTTCAGAGGAAGTCAAAAGATCTACTTTCTTGACGAATGTAGCTAGTATATCATCAACTCTCTGGGGCAAATGCAAGTTCTTGAAAAGCAGCTGTGTACAGTTTTTCGGTCTTTTGAGCCTCAGAGTAAAGCTCCTCAGCACAGGAAGCTGTTGATACCTCCAGGCTGTTTTCTTGACATTGGAAATAGTTTGCCATTGCTTCTTTCCTGGCTTTTTTTCCTCTTTTTTAACTTCCCAGTCTTTCCTAAAGTCTCCTAGTGGTCCTCCACCCAGATCCTATTCAGATCCATCCCTTTTTTTTACTATTTGAGAATAATTAAACCAGTTACTGTGGGTTACATATCCGTAGCCTTGAACTTAAACTGGTTGCAAGGCTTCCTGCTACCGTAGCTAGGTTGCCCACGTGAAGCGTAGTCTTTATATACACAGGAAGAATTTCTCTCCTGTTCTGGAGTGCCTTAAAGCAAGTAACAGGCTTTCCTGGCACCCTAAAGCAGCCAGGAGAAGCTTTCCCTGGTGAATTTCTGCCTAGAGGAAAGGTGTCCAATTCTTCCCCTTCCCATTTAAAAAAAAAGAGAAAATTTAAACGTTGCTGCCAGAGTGTCTGTGGAGGTATATAGTGTGTGTGTGTGTGTGTATGTGTGTGTGTGTGTCTGTATATGTTAAATATTTGTCAAGTCATTTGAATATGCCTTGCTAATTAACTCTTTCTTTCCTGTTTGGCCTAACTCAAGGCTATCCACAGGATATAGTAACAACTTATGACAGCTCATTATTTGTGAATAATTTACACACACACACACACACACACACACACACACACACACACACACACACACTCTTTATATACCTCCACAGACACTCTTTGGAAGCAACATTTAAATTTTCTTTTTTGGCCCTCTCAATTCCTGGCAAATGGGGAAGAAATGGAGGTAGTGACAGATTTTACTTTCCTGGGCTCCAAGATCACTGCAGATGGGGACTGTAGTCAAGAAATTAAAAAACGATAAATTATATTCAGAACAAATATGGGACTAAAAAGTTTCATTTAGCTTATGAGTAGATTTTAGTGGGATATTCTTATTAGCACGTTGTTTGTAGTTATATTAAAGGGGAGTTAAAGCACATTATGAATTTGGTTAATTGTATATTATGCATAATTTTTATTTAGAATATGATTATTGTAACTATAATCCTGTATTTAGCTCTGGGAAGTGGGGGGGGGAAGTGGGTGGGTTTGGGGTGGGAGGGATTTGGGGATATATTGTAAAATTTTGTTTTTGTAAAACTCTTTAATAAAAAAAAGAAAAAAATTAAAAAACGCTTGCTCCTTGGGAGGAAAGCCATGGCAAATCTAGACAGCACACTAAAAAGCAGAGACATCACCCTGTCAACAAAAGTGCGTATAGTCAAGGCTATGGTCTTCCCAGTTGCAATGTATGGCAGTGAAAGTTGGACCATAAGAAAGGCTGAGCGCCAAAGAATCGAGGCCTTTGAACTCTGGTGCTGGAGAAGACTCCTGCGAGTCCCTTGGACTGCAAGGCGATCAAACCGGTCAGTCCTAGAGGAGATCAACCCTGACTGCTCTTTAGGAGGCCAGATCCTGAAGCTAAAACTCAAATCCTTTGGCCACCTCATGAGAAGGAAGGACTCACTGGAGGAGAGCCTCATGCTGGGAAAGATGGAGGGCAATAGAAGAAGGGGACGACAGAGAATGAGGTGGCTGGATGGAGTTACTGAAGCAGTAGGCGTGAGCTTAAATGGACTCCAGAAGATGGTAGAGGACAGGAAGGCCTGGAGGAATGTTGTCCATGGGGTCGCTTAAAACTGGACCAAGCGTCAGCTGGCATCTGTGGCTGTTCGGTACTTTGAAACTGGTTTTCATAGCATTTTTTTCTTTTGCATTTTAGAGTTTTTATTGTGCAGTTATTTTATTCTGATTTTCTGCATACTCTCTTGGGAAAGTGGTGAAGGACAGAGTAATAGTGTGTACCTTATATTTTGTCCTTCTGAGTGACAAAAAGTGCTTTTCTTTTACAGGAAAAAATAGGGGCAAGTTTTGGAAAGAGCAAAGGTGATGAATTAAAATTTCTCCGTAATGTAAACCCCATTTAGAGTTTCTGCAACAAGCTGGCTGCAAGCTCTCTCTCTTTTTTTCTTTCTTTATTTTATTGCAAATTTTATTATTTAAAACTTTGGACAAGGTGTTAACGGTCTGACATTCCTTCTTGTCTTACATCATTTTTGTGTTTTATATACATATATACACTTTATGTACATATCATTTATATACAGTTATACAATATTCAATCTTATCAACCACCTTATTGTAATAATATGTGAAATCAGCATCCTGTATATTTCTACTGAGAACCTTCCTTTCTGTCCCCACCATAGGTAAAACTTACTCCAAATTTTGTAGTAATCTAACTGATCTTTATTTTTAATTTCCAAAGTTAACTTGTCCATTTCTGCCCACGCCCAAATTTTATTTATCACTTCACTCTCATCTGGTATTTCACTGTTTTTCCATTTCTGGGCAAACGTCATTCTCGCTGCTGTGATGATGTGTATCATTACATATAACTCTTCTTTGGTATGCTTCTCTGTTGTTATGCCTAGTAGGAAAAATTCTGGTCTATAATCTACTCTCCGTCCTGAGCAAATTCTCTCTTTTCCATGCAATCCTTTGCATGTCTACTCAGAGGTAAGCCCAGTTGATTTCAAGAGACCTTACTTCCAGGTAAAGCTGCCCTCAGCTGTGGCCTCAATCCCAGGGCAGATAGAATAACAAAACCTCAGTGCAACCTCAATGTAAAGCTTCATTTAACATTATTTTTCAGGGTCATTTTGCAAAGGAAGAAGGCCTAATCTTAAAATATACAGCAGAGTATATTGTTAAGGTTTTAGTATATATTGTCCTGCATTCGAACCTGGAAACTGAATATCTTAATCACTGTATGAGCAAAAAAAAAGGTTTATAATATAATCCTGGGGCAATGGGAAAACATGTGGACTGAAGTTCGTATCAAATTATAATTTGAAAGCTTTTTTTAAGAAATTCTCTTATGATCTTTGTTTCTATTTGTATTTTATATTACAGTAATTTTTTTAAAAGGTGTCCACCTGTAGTTGCTTGCTGCAGGCCCCTTTTTGACTGGATCTTTCATGATCATTGCTAGATATTAACCAACTTTCAGTGTCACACACACACTTGCAAAATGTGATTAAACTACTTGGCAAATTACTAATGTGTTTGGACCATGGGATATTTCCATCGCAACCCGTGCAATTGATCTTCACTTTAGTGTGCTGATGGATTCCAGACCACCCCTGTTCCTTTTCTCCAACATTTCTGCTCTCATTACAAATTCTCTCATTTCAGCTGCTTCTTTTTCATTCTTATTCACCTCTTTTCTCCAAGCTGTATTCTTAGAGGCTACCTCAATCATTCCTAGGTTCGTGGTTAGCTCTTGAATTATCACTTTCCACCGGGCCTTAGACACACACACACACACACACACGCACACGTGCTCCTGCACAGAGGGAGGCAGGCCCATGAACCCACCACCTTGTCCAGATTAACCACAGCAGATTATTTAGCCCCACTGATAGGGGTTTGTATAAGGGATCAATGGAGACAATAGCTATTCCAATTTTCTCTGCCCAAACT
Source organism: Vipera berus (assembly GCF_964194415.1). Classification (NCBI taxonomy): domain Eukaryota; kingdom Metazoa; phylum Chordata; class Lepidosauria; order Squamata; family Viperidae; genus Vipera; species Vipera berus. Next base: position 103,819,259 of record NC_138207.1, on the reverse strand, counting down.
GAAGTGGCTCTTGAGAGTCTGGGGGGGGGGGAGATGAAGGACAATTTTCACGCCTGTTAATTTGATTGTTTGGTGTGTCTGCCAGACTCCAGTAATCATGTGCCTTCTTATCTGCTTTTCAAAGGGCCTCTTGAAGCAGTTCTGAAGGGGGATGGGGGGGGTGGGGGGGGACAGGTTCCTTGTGGAGAAGTCACATTTTTTTTCGTTTAGTTGGGGAGCATTTCCCAACCCTTTCCAACAACGCTTTTTCATTGAGAAATGCATTTTCCCTTGAAAAAGCTTACAGATATTCACGTATGGAGTCCGTCCTTCAGACACATTGGACATTTGGAATAGAATAGAATAACAGAGTTGGAAGGGACCTTGGAGGTCTTCTAGTCCAACCTCCTGCTCAGGCAGGAAACCCTATACCATTTCAAACAAATGGTTGTCCAATCTCTTCTTAAAAACCTCCAGTGTTGGAGCATTCACCGCTTCTGGTGGCAGGTTGTTCCACTGGTTAATTGTTCTGACTGTCAGGAAGTTTCTCCTTAGTTCTAGGCTGCTTCTCTCCTTGGTTAATTCATAGAATAGCTGGAAGGGACCCTGAAGGTCTTCTAGTCCAGCCCCCCCCCCCCCGCTCAAGCAGGAGAACCTATACTTTCTTAGACAAGTGGCTGTCCAGTCTCTTCTTAGAAACGTCCAGTGTTGGAGCATTCACATCTTCTGGAGGCAGGTGGTTCCACTGGTTAATTGTTTTCAACCAGTTAACTGAGTTAAGCAAATTAGTTAATCAACATATTGGCAAAAGCAGATTCTTGTTGGGAGGTTTCTCCTTAGTTCCAGGTTGCTTCTCTCCTTGACTAGTTTCCATCCGTTGCTTCTTGTCCTGCCTTCAGGGGCTTTGGAGAAGAGCTTGACTCCCTCCTCTTTGGGGCAGCCCCTGAAAAATTGGGACGCTGCTATCATGTCACCCCCAGAGTCCTCCTCTTCATTAAACTCGTCATACTCAATTCCAGTAATAATAAATGGACTACTGCAGTCCACCCTATGTGGGGCTACCCTTGAAGAGCGTTTGGAAGCTACCGCTGGCGCCGAGTGCGGCAGTGGGTAGTTTTTTGGGGCCCCCCCAAGAATGGGCCCTGGGATACCGCTACTCCATAAGCTGCACTGGTTACCAGTCCGGTTTCCAGTTCAAGGTGTTGGGTGATGACTTTTCAAGCCCTTCATGGCAAGGGTCCCACTTACTTGAGGGGACATCTCACCCCACGGAGATTGGTCTGTCCCACTCATGCTGGCAGAGGGGCAGATAGTCGGGCTGTGGGTCCCATCAGCCCAATTATTCCGGCTGGTGGGATCTGGAGGGGTGGGGGAAGCTTCTTCCCCCTTCCCCAGTGTGAGGTTTGCCCCAACCCTCCTATCTTTTCGTAAGGGTCTACAGATGTGGCTCTGCCAGTCAAGGTTGGTCCCCAGAGGGGAAACAGTGCTATGGAGGTGCTGGATCTTCCCTCCCCCCCACCCCCATCCCTGCCTCCCCCTCTCCCCGTGTGCCTTTGGTTTTAAAGTTTGATTTTAAGTTTTAAAGTTTTAATGAGCTGCTCAGAGTTACCAGTAAAATAATAAATTAAATTGAAATAAAATAACAAAACCAAACCATAATAAATAAAATATAATAAAATAAATAAGATATAATATAATATAATATATTAAAATGATAATATAATAATAAAATAAAAATAAATAAATAAAATAAAATAATAAAATATAAAATAAAATAAAACAATAAAATAAAAAAAATATCTTTGTGTGGCTGTATGATAGTGATCATTCTCTTTCTCTCTCTTGGGTGCAGTCACGGATATCTGAAAGAAGAGAATAATCTCCTTTGGGTGTATAAGCGTCTCTGTTCTATAACCATATATTTTTTAAACAGCTTGTCAAAAGGATGATCATTACTGTCTCTGTTTCAAATTTCCTGCTATCATCAGTGGGGTGATTTTACCTTGAAAACAAATTTCTCCTACCTAGACCTTTAGGTGTGTTGCTTTTCGAAACAAACAAACAACACACACACACACAAATAAACTATAAATCTATTAAAGGGGCCATGTGCCCATTGCTTTTCCAAACAAACAAATAATAATAATAAAAATAAACTAACCCTACTAAACGGGCCAAGTTCCCACTGTGATCCGGATCAGTTAATATGTAAACTCTGAAATGCATTGTTGATCCTGCTCTCTGGATCACAGCCAAAGCTGAGTGAGGAAAGTTAAGCATTTAGTAGCGTTGAGAAAAGGTTGACACTTCTAGAAATCTACCCATCCAAACAAATTCTCCCTCCTACTCCTCCTCCTTCTCCACTTTGGGTGTTGAGGGAGATAACAATAATCCTGATGAATTATCTGAGATACATCAGGAGGAAATATTTAGAAAATCTCGGAGAGTTAGAGATGGGAAGCAACATTATCTTGACTGGTCCATGAGACAACACAATTGTCACAGCTGCTCTGGGAATATCTCGGTCCACTGAGGACTGAGATGTGCATATTTTGTTCCATCAGCCAGAAAAGATGACTCACTGGTGTCGACTTAGGTCTGAGCCATGTCCAACTTCTCCAACTTCTTTGTGTCAAGCATCTCTGCTTGTCGGGCGCGTCTTTGAGGCCCTTCAAGTCACTCAAAATCCTCAAGAGGGATCCAGGTGCTGTTAACAGTCCGAAGACTTCTGAGTGGTGCTCAATCCTTGATTAGACAGAAATGCAGATCCGTGTCTCACCGCATCCTTAAGAGATAACAAGAGGCCGAGGGCTAGGCAGATGGAAAATTTTAGGATTTGCTAACACAGTAGAAGCTCACGTTGTGGAAAGATGGCACAAATAAATCAGTCTGTACTTTTCCTGCATTTGTCAGATAGCTATGATCTGCAGAGAATACCCTGGGCACGAGTTTCTCGTACCTCAAACCCTGAAAATATATTAATGATTAACAGTGTGGTTTTATATGGGCCCCCTCGGCAGATAAAAGCATTCCATGTAGCTCACAAATAGCCAGAAACATGTAATTAAACCTTCTCCTCCTCTTCTCCTCCTCTTTCTCCTCCTCCTCCTAAAATGCTGGTTTTTCATCCAAAAGATGGTAACGGGTGGAGTTGTTATTAAATACATGGGCAAACATCTCAGTATATTAACTCAATTTATTTGATTAGGGTGCCAGTTTTGTGGACAGATTGAAAGCATTGGATCAGAAGTCAGGAAACTGAGTTAATTCTGCTTCAGATATAAAAGTTCTTGGGGCCGGTGGGTTTTTTTCTTCCCCTTTCTCTCTCTCTCTCTCTTCCAAGTCATCTCTAAAAATTTGCTAAACAACCTGCCAGGATTTGTATCTGTGGTCTCCAGGAATCGGCAGATAACTTGATATGCTGTTGCAATAACACAATTAAACTTATTCGAGCGTTATAATTACCATTTGAGATTATACGGATCCTAACCCAGTGTTTTCATTCCCACTTGGAGAGGAGTCACCGAAAAAAGAGTATTGATTACAGTAAAAGATTACCGCCTGTATTTTGCTAATGTTCATTTAACAGAATTCTTCTTCCCAACTTTTGGAAATCACTTCTATGCATTACAGGCTTCTACAAATAAATTAGGAGTCCCACAGCACCCTGAAGACCAGTGGTTTTTTTTGGAAAAGAAAAAGGTGCCGGAACTCACACGTGTCATACAACCCGCCTTTCCTACCCTACAAGGATCCATGCAAAAAAGGTGCCGGAACTCCGTTCTGAGCGTTCTATGAGAAAAAAAGCCCTGCTGAAGACTATCAAGTATATTATGAGCTTTTGTCACGTACAGCCCTTTATAACTGGCTTGTATTCTGTGAAATCTTACGCAATCATGGATTTTATACTTTGGGGTGATTCAGGATTCTTTTTGGGATGTTGCTTGAAAAGCAAACAACCCCACAGGGGAGAAAAGAAAAAATTACAACTTAGGACAGTTCATTGAGTGACTAGCTACAACACCGTTGAAGAAAAGGAACTGAAGGACCATTTTTTCCACACTTACGACCGTGGCAGCATCTCCAGGGTCACGTTATCCAAATTCAGACACTTGGCAACTGACTCATACTTTTGACGGCTGCATTGTCCCGGGGGGCAAGAAACGTTGTAAAATGGGGCAAAATTTACCTAAGAAATGTCTTGCTTAGCAACAGAAATTTGGGGCTCCCTTGCGGTCGTAAGTCAAGGACTGCCTGTTAGTATAAATGTGGCCCCTTATGTGTTTTTAATGTTTGCTTTAATGGACATGTTTTTTATCTGTGGTACAAGGACTCAGGTTTGTTCTGCAGAAAATGAGTTTTTCCAGGCTTAAGAAGTGAGCCTATCAGTTATTTTGTTAGCAGCCCTTTAAAGAAGGGCTGTCAAACTCAATTTCATGGAGAGCCGCATCAGCATTGCGGTTGCCCTCAGGGGGCCGGGTGGGCGTGGCCAGGGTGGGCGTGGCTAAAGTGCGTATGGCCTACTGGGTGGGCGTGGCCAGCTCTACATCGTTGGCATCAAGGGTGCCTATGGGGGCCTGGGCAGGAGTGGGACAGATCTGACGGTCTCTGGGCCAGGGCCAAGGCAGTGGGGGCCGTTCCCTCACTGTTTCCAGGATGGCTTCACGGGCCGCATGAAACCACTTCGCGGGCCGGATCCGGCCCCCGGGCCTTGTGTTTGACATGTCTTTAAAGCATAAATTCTTGAGAAAAGATTGGGGATGTTATCTACATTTTTAAAAAAATAAAGAAATAAATAAATCTTGAGTTTATTTCCAAGCGATGCAATATATAGGCCAACGTATAAAGCATATACAGGGCTGTATTTTTAGTTCCGACAGACCACCGGGCCTGGCATTTTTTTATTCCTAGCAGTTATGAAAACACAACAGTAAAAAAATTATCCGATGTCACTAAACTATTTTTTTTTAAAAAATACAAGTTTTAATTGTTCAATGGATTTGAGGATCTTTCATAATTTCTGTATTTTATGTTGAATTCTTGACCTCATGAAACATTCCCTTGGACAATATCTCATAGATGACAGAAGACACCGTGCTGAGTAACTCAAGAATTCCGCATTTGGTTGTAAATCTATTCCTTTATTTAGCTTATGGCATATTGTACATGGGCTTGCCACCTATATTTATATGTTAGGTATATGTAAGGGTGTGTGTGTGTGTGTGTGTGGTATTTAGCGTTTTTAAAATGTGTATTATGTAGGTGTGGCTCAGTGGGTTAGGATGCTGAGCTTGTCAATCAGAAGGTCGGCAGTTTGGCGGGTCGAATCCCGAGGGCCGCGTAGCAGAGTGAGCGCCTGTTACTCATCCCAGCTTATGCCAACCTAGCAGTTCGAAAGCACGTAGAAATGCAAGTAGAAAAATAGGGACCACTCCGGTGGGAAGGTAACAGCGTTCCGTGCGCCTTTGGCGTCTAGTCATGCCGGCCACATGACCACGGAGACGTCCTCGGACAAGCGCTGGCTCTTCGGCTTTGTAATGGAGACGAGCACCGGCCCCTAGAGTTGGAAACGACTAGCACGCATGTGCGGGGGAACCTTTACCTTTACCTTTTACACTTTGAGAGGAAGCAACTAAATTTCATTTTTTAAATGTGTGCCGTTGTGCCCACGGGAAAAAAAAAGACAATAAAGGTTATCTGTTCTAATCTAACCTGTATTACCTTTGCTGTAGAAAGTAAGTCTAATTTGGGCAAATTTCTGTCTGTTGGCGAAATGCATTTCTGAGTTGGTTTGAGTCTACTGTCTACACACAAAGGGGCTAACCATCTCACACACATTTTTACAAACACAAGTCTGAAAGAAGACTCGCCCGTCAAAGTTCAATCAGTTTTGGGAGTTTGCTCAAACAGATGTGTGTGTGTGTGTGTGTGTGTGTGTGAGAGAGAGAGAGAGAGAGGGATGCTCCTCTTTCTGGAACCAATGCTGTGATACTGTTTCCCATGGACACCTTGTAGGAATTTCTCATGATATAGTTAGTTGCATACAGCTGGTTGTGTGCCATGACAACTAGACAGAGAGATAGGTTTTCCCCTCCTGCCGTCACTCAGCTGAACACCTAGATTTCCCAGCTGACCAGTTTTGCCTATTGTGTATGCATATTAACACAGAGTGTATCTGTCTTCTTCTTCTTCCTCATCTCTTCTTTTGCCACTTCCTTCTCCTTCTCTTTCCTCTTTTCTACTCTTCCTTTTCCTTCTTCCTCTTCCTCTTTCACCTTTCTTCTCCCCTTCTCCATCTTCCTTTCTTCCTTCTTTCTTCTTCCTCGGGATTCGACCCGCCAAGCTGCCGACCTTCTGATTGACAAGCTCAGCGTCCTAACTCACTGAGCCACACCTACATAATACACATTTTAAAAACGCTAAATACCACACACACACACACACACACACACACCCTTACATATACGTAACATATAAATATAGGTGGCAAGCCCATGTACAATATGCCATAAGCTAAATAAAGGAATAGATTTACAACCAAATGCGGAATTCTTGAGTTACTCAGCACGATGTCTTCTGTCATCTATGAGATATTGTCCAAGGGAATGTTTCATGAGGTCAAGAATTCAACATAAAAAGAAGAAGAAGAAGAAGAGGAGGAGGAAGAGGAGGAGGAGGAGGAGGAGGAAGAGGAGGAGGAAGAGGAGGAAGGAGGAAGGAGGAGGAGGAAGGGACCTTGGAGTTCATCTAGTCCAACCCCCTGCTCAGGCAGGAAACCCTATACCAGACATGTCAAACACAAGGCCCGGGGGCCGGATGCGGCCCGCGAAGTGGTTTCATGCGGCCCGCGAAGCCATCCTGGAAACAGTGAGGGAACGGCCCCCACTGCCTTGGCCCTGGCCCAGAGACCCTCCTCCTGCCAGAGACCCTCAGATCTGTCCCACTCAGGCCCAGGCCCCCATAGGCACCCTTGATGCGAACGAGGTAGAGCTGGCCACGCCCACCCAGTAGGCCATACGCACTCTAGCCACGCCCACCCAGTAGGCCACGCCCACCCTGGCCATACCCACCCGGCCCTCTGAGGGCAACCGCAATGCTGATGCGTCCCTCAATGAAATTGAGTTTGACACCCCTGCCCTATACCGTTTCAGACAAATGGCTGTCCAGTCTGTTCTTTAAAAACCTCCAGTGTTGGAGCATTCACCGCTTCTGCAGACAGGTTGTTCCACTGGTTAGTTGTTCTCACTGTCAGGAAGTTTCTCCTTAGTTCTAGGTTGCTTCTCTCCTTGACTAGTTTCCATCCGTTGCTTCTTGTCCTGCCTTCAGGTGCTTTGGAGAATAGCTTGACTGCCTCTTCTTTGGGGTAGCCCCTGAGATACTGGAACACGAAGAAGGTTGGATAATACATATTTGTTCATTTCTGTTGCAAGGAAAGTCACAACTCACTTCTATTTCCAACTTTTGTTACCTTAGTTCTTTTTTTCTTCCTTTTTTTAACTTTCTACATTTTTTTTTCTCATCCTTTCTTCTACTTTTTTTTGAGATTTATGTTTCATTACTTGATTCAAAAATAATGCAGCATTTTGACATACACATACACACACACACAGAGAGAGAGAAAAAGGGGTGAGTGCTGCTAAGGTCAGTTTGATCCCTCACCCCAGACAGAAAAGCAAGATCATTAAGCCACAATTGGTCTAATAGTTAAGGAGGCCCTGAGTTCAAGTCCCACCTTAGCCATGAAAGCCAACTTAGGAAACCTGAACCAGTCACTTTCACCCGCTATCCAACCCATGTGTCTAATAAATCTATCATCTGTTTGTGCCTGTCTGTCTGTCTGTCTGTCTGTCTGTCTGTCTATCATCTATCTATCTATCTATCTATCTATCTATCTATCTATCTATCTATCTATCTATCTATCTATCTATCTATCTAATAAATGTGTCTATCATTTGTCTATCTAATCTACTGTATCTATATCATTTCTCTATCAAATCTATCATGTCTAATAAATCTATCTATCATCTATCTATCTATCTATCTATCTATCTATCTATCTATCTATCTATCTATCTATCTATCTATCTATCTATCTATCTATCTATCTATCATCTATCTACCACCTACCTACCTACTCATCCACTCTTTCTTCCTATATCATCTATCTGTCTGTCTGTCTGTCTGTCTGTCTGTCTGTCTATATCTATCTAGTGTCTATTTAATAAATCTATCATTTGTCTATCTAATCTATCATGTGTCTAATAAATCTATCTGTCTGTCTGTCTATCTATCTATGTATCTACCTATCTAATGTTTATGTAATAAATCTGTTTATCATTTGTCTATGTAACCTACCTACCTACCTAGCTACCTGTCTGTCAGTCTGTCTATTTATGACTTGTCTATCTAATCTGTCTGTCTACGGTATCTATCTATGGAAAAACATTTCTTCATTAATGCAACAGGCAAATAAGCCAGTAAAGCAGCAAACGGCAAAGGAAGAAACAAAGAAAGGGAGCCCCCCACCCCCAAACGAGCCCCAAAGCCCCGTCACCCCTCGCCCTCTCCGGAGCGCCCGAGCGGCGCCATCCCCGGCCGCGCCAAAGCGCCCGGCATCGCCCAGCCAGCCCGGCGGCCACCGAGCGGCGCCCTCCGCCGCCCGCCCGCCCCGCTCGCCAGCCATTCAGCGGGAGGCAGAGGCGGAGCCCCGGCAGGCGACTTCGCCTTCTTCTGCCGCCGCCGTCCGGGCAGCGCCGGGCTAGGCTGGAGGCAGCCGCGGAAAATGGCATCTCGCTCGGCCTCGGCTGCGCGCTCCGACCAGCCCGCCACCTTCTTCCGACCGACCCGGCCGTTTTTCGTGGTGCTCATCGTGGGCCTCATGCTCTACTACGGCGTAAGGGGAGGAAGGAGGGAGAGGGGGAGAGAGAGAGAAAGAGAGAGGAAGGAAGGAAGGAAGGAAGGAAGCAGCCGGGCTGGCAAAGCGCAGGAGCCTTTGGAGAAATGCGCACCGGCTTTTCCGCTCCTTCCCCACCTGCTCCTTTCTCTGGGGAGGGGGGCGAAACAAAGAGGGGGGGGCTCTCCCCAGAAGAAGACCCCTCCCCCCCATCGTGTGCAACGGTGTGTATGTGTGTGTGCGCGTGTGCAAGGGGTCAGGGGATGGGATTGCAGGTGTTGGAAGGAAAAGTCCTGGCAGTGGTCCAGTCGGAGCCGGAGAAGATGCTTGCGTGATGCTTCAGAGGCCGCCTCTCTCTATTCTCTAGTGTGCTGTCTTTGCGCCTTCGATCATCCCCTACGATGGTCTGGGTCCCTTAGGAAGACTCACAAAATATCTGCAGGAGAACCACAAAACCGCTTTCCACGTAGGGTAAGTCGACAACGCTTGGGGGGGGGGGCTGTTTAGACAATAGCAGTAGCGCTTAAACTTATATGTCACTTCATAGTGCTTTACAACAAAGCGTCAGTCTATCACACACACACACACACACACACACACACACACACACACACACACCCAACAATCTGGCTTCTTTACTTAATTGACCAGAGAAGGATGGAAGGCTGAGTCAACCTCGAGCTTGTCAGGATTGAACGTCAGGCTGCGGGCAGAGTTTGTCCGCAATGTACTGCATTCTAGCCGCTGCGCCACCATGCCTGTAACGAGCCAGATGTTTATATGGGCATGCGGGAAACTTAAAGTTTCCGTATGGTTGGGATGGGGTAGTAGAAGGACAGGCAGAGCCCAGAGGTGGAGTCAAGAGAGCTATCAGCCTGGAGTCATTGTTGTTGTTAGTTGCGAAGTCGTGTCCGACCCATTGCGACCCCATGGACAATGTTCCTCCAAGCCTTCCTGTCCTCTACCATCTTCTGGAGTCCATTTAGGCTCACTCCTACTGCTTCAGTGACTCCATCCAGCCACCTCATTCTCTGTCGTCCCCTTCTTCTCTTGCCCTCAATCTTTCCCAGCATGAGGCTCTTCTCCAGTGAGTCCTTCCTTCTCATTAGGTGGCCAAAGTATTTGAGTTTTAGCTTCAGGATCTGGCCTTCTAAAGAGCAGTCAGGGTTGATCTCCTCTAGGACTGACCGGTTTGATTGCCTTGCAGTCCAAGGGACTCGCAGGAGTCTTCTCCAGCACCATAGTTCAAAGGCCTCCATTCTTTGGAGCTCAGCCTTTCTTAAGGTCCAACTTTCACAGCCATACATTGCAACTGGGAAGACCATAGCCTTGACTATACGCACTTTTGTTGACAGGGTGATGTCTCTGCTGTTTAGTATGCTGTCTAGATTAACACGCGCTTGACAGACAGCAACACAATGAGCTTTCCTGTTGCAAGAAGACGAATGAGAACACTGAGTACTTTGCCAGAGAAAACTGGGCTTTGATAAGTTTGGGGCAGGGTTTGCCAACTTCCAGAGGTGTTTATCGAAACTCTCAGAATTCTTAGCAATTTCTTGACTTCTGGGTTTTGAAACCCAGTTTTGGAAAGACCAGGGTTATGGAGAATGATGGAAATCAAAGATTTCTCCCTGAACGATGTTCTGAGAACAAGCCAGCCCAACACAGAATGTAGAAATACATTTTTATGACCAAACATGGTGTTTTGGAAGTCGTCAGAAACCAAACTCAGAATGTTTTTCTGAGTTCCATAAATGTGGACAGATCCCAGAGGAGTTTTGCACAAACCTGGGACACGAACTTCCCCTTCTCTTCTTTTTTCCACCTATCCCCTCTCCAGCCTTCTTTCTTCACAGTCCTTCCCTTCCCTTCACTGATGTCCCCAGTTGACTAAACTTTTTCAATGACCTTAGATCAGGGGTAAGCAACCGTGGCTCTTTTATGACTTGTGGACTTCAACTCCCAGAAGTCCTGAGCCAGCCATGCTGAGGGAAAAGCGAGAGGTTTCCAAGCTGAGCCATGCTGGCTCAGGAATTCTGGGAGTTGAAGTCCACCAGTCATGAAGGGGCCATAGTTCCCCCATGCTGGCTCAGGAATTCTGGGAGTTGAAGTCCACCAGTCATGAAGGGGCCATAGTTCCCCCATGCTGGCTCAGGAATTCTGGGAGTTGAAGTCCACGAGTCATAAAAGAGCCATGGTTGTCTACCCCTGCCTTAGACCAAATAACAAGGCAATAGAATAGAGGTAAAGGCAAAGGTAAAGGTTCCCCCGCACACGTGTGCTAGTCGTTTCCGACTCTAGGGGCTGGTGCTCATCTCCGTTTCAAAGCTGAAGAGCCGGCGCTTGTCTGAGGACGTCTCCGTGGTCATGTGGCCGGCATGACTAGATGCCAAAGGCGCACGGAACGCTGTTACCTTCCCACCGTAGTGGTCCCTATTTTTCTACTTGCATTTTTACGTGCTTTTGAACTGCTAGGTTGGCAGAAGCTGGGACGAGTAACAGGTGCTCACTCTGTTACGCGGCACTTGGGATTCGACCCGCCAAACTGCCAACCTTCTGATCAACAAGCTCAGCATCCAAACCCACTGAGTCACCGCGTCCCTTTAATAGAATAGAACAGAACAGAATAGAACAGAAGAGAAAAGAATTCTAGAATCTGTACCAATTCAGCCTCAAGAAGACCAAATTCTGGACATCAAAGTTGAGGAATCAAACTTAGGAATGCTTCCTGTAAAAGACTTCTGGGGAACATACACTTGCCAAGTTAGTGTAGATATTGAGACCGTGTAGATATTGAGACCGTGTTCTAGGTAACCTCCAGATCAGCTGTTAGGTTCTGACAGACATATCATACAACACAACTGTATCTATTAGCAGGGCAATCAAGTCAATTTGAAGGTGAAAGATTAAGAGGAAGTAACACATCCGTACCTCATACAGCCTTAAAATGAGAGTGTCCTTCCCCGAGGCTGCACAAGTCTGGGCAAAAGTTGTGACTTGTTTTTAAAGGTGTTGCTGGAAAGCCCTCTGCACCCCTTCTTTGTTTTTGAATTTGAATCACTTCGTAAGCCCTCTGAACGATTGAGACACGACAGAGTGAGTTTTGGCCTTTCCCTTTATTTGAACTGATGTCTAATTTATTGTTGACAACCCTGGTGCTGTTTGTCTTAATTACAGATATCTGCTGGCTTGTTTACTTCATATCGGAGAAGCATGCTTGAGTATCTGGTTATGCAAGTAAGTTCTCCTAACTTCTTCAGGAGTTAATGGTGGCACAGCTTCAGTTGGGTTGGCACGGTAGTTTTCTACATCTAGGAATCCTCTTTGTGAATAGAACTCAAATTCGAATAGAATAGAATAATAATAGAATAGAATAGAATGGAATGGAATGGAATGGAATGGAATGGAATGGAATAGAATACAGAATACAGAATACAGAATACAACATAGAATAGACTGCAGAATATAACAGAATAGAATAGAATAGAATAGAAATAAAATAGAAAAATAGAATAGCATAGAATAGAATAGAATAGAATAGAATACAGAATACAGAATACAGAATACAACATAGAATAGACTGCAGAATATAACAGAATAGAATAGAATAGAATAGAAAATGCAAGGCATAATAGAATAGAAATAGAAATAAAATAGAAAAATAGAATAGCATAGCATAGAACAGAATAGAATGCAGAATACAACATAGAATAGAATGCAGAATACAATGCATAATAGAATAGAACAGAATAGATTGCAGAATATAACAATAGAATAGAATGCAAAATACAATGCATAATAGAATAGAAATAGAAATAAAATAGAAAAATAGGATAGAAGAGAATAGAATGCAGAATATAACAGAACAGAATAGAATGCAGAATAGAATGCAGAATAGAAGAAATAGAATAGAATAGAATAGAATAGAATAGAATAGAATAGAATAGAATAGAATAGAATAGAATAGAATAGAATAGAATTCTTTATTGGCCAAATGTGATTGGACACACAAGGACTTTGTCTCTGGTGCATAAGCTGTTAGTGTGCATAGAAGCCACAAGTGATAAATCATGATCACCGTCATAAAATACCGTCACCATAAATCTTAAGATACAACACTCAGTGATAATTGCAGGATACCAAATAAACAATCAACACAAATCATCAGCTTCAAACAGTTACAGTCCTAAGAAGCTAAGGAAATAGCTAGTAGGAAAGATGAGAAGGATAATAGTAATACAGTCCTATTAGGGGGTTTGACATCCTAGTGCAGGGGTAGGCAACCTCAGCTCTTTTATGACTCATGGACTTCGACTGACTCAGGAATTCTGGGAGTCGAAGTCCATGAGTCATAAAAGAGCCGAGGTTGCCTACCCCTGCACTAGTGTGAGAATTAGTTGTTTAGCAGAGTGATAACTGGGGGTGGGGGGGTGGGGTGGGGGGTGGGAAGGGGAGGGAAACGTCCTTGTGTCTAGTAGTTTTGTTGTGCAATGCCCTATGGCCTCATCTCGAGGGAGGAAGTTGAAACAGACTTATGTCCAGGATATGAGGGGTTTGTAGATATATTTTCACAGCCCTCTTTCTGACTCGTGCAGAAGACTGGTCCTCAGTGGAAGGCAGTCTGGTAGCAATTGTTGTTGTTTTTTTCCTGCAGTCCTAACCATCCGTTGAAGTTGTGTGTCTGTCTTGTTTGGGACGTGGTGGCTCAGTGGGTTAGGACGCTGAGCTTGTCGATCAGAAGGTCGGCAGTTTGGCGGGTCGAATCCCGAGGGCCGCGTAGCAGAGTGAGCGCCTGTTACTCGTCCCAGCTTCTGCCAACCTAGCAGTTCAAAAGCACGTAAAAATGCAAGTAGAAAAATAGGGACCACTCCGGTGGGAAGGTAACGGCGTTCCGTGCGCCTTTGGCGTCTAGTCATGCCGGCCACGTGACCACGGAGACGTCCTCGGACAAGCGCTGGCTCTTCGGCTTTGAAACGGAGATGAGCACCAGCCCCTAGAGTCGGAAACGACTAGCACGCGTGTGCGGGGGAACCTTTACCTTTACCTTTTTTACCTTGTTTGGTGTATGAGTGAGGGACGCTGCGCTCCCTTATCTAAAAGGTTGCAGAAAGGACTCCCACGTTAATTGTGGCGTTAGAGAGGTGGCACATATTCAGAAATAATACGGTTTTCTCCTCCTCCTCGCAAGGTAGTCCCCAACGTACGGCCACAGTGAAGTCAAAAATTTCAGTTTCTAAGTGAGGTGGCTGTTAAGTGAGTTTTGCCCCATTTTATGACCTTCCTTGCGGAGGTTCAGTCAGTCATTGACTTTGCTTGTCAGAAGGTCGCAGAAGGGGAGCCCGGGACACCGCAACTGTCATGAATGTGAGACAGTGGCTGGGTATCTGAATTTGGATCACGCGACCCCTGGGGATGCAGCAATGGTCGCTAAGTGTGAAAAAGGGCCGTAAGTCCCGTTTGTCAGGGCTGTTGTAACTTCAAACCGTCTCCAAATGGACTGTTAAAATTCGAGGACCACCTGTGCTTTCATTGGAGAGCTGTAAAGAAAACACGTTGAAATAAAGTCCAAAATGGGTCAGTGTTACGTGGAGATGGTCTAGGTACGAAACAACAGGTAGCTGACCTCAGTTTAGGACAGCCAAAAATGTCTTGCTCAATGGGTTCCCCTGGAGAAGACATCTTACTCAGTAGAGGGTGGAGTGTGCTAAATGCCGAAGACACTGTGTGTGATTTCACAACCCTCCTTTTCCACCCTAACAACAACAACAACAACTTTATTGATTAGCCCTTGGGCCATATCAAAGTGTAAAGTTCCAGTAACGAACAGTCACCAAAACTTGATAAAAGCAATCCAAAATGGAATTTGATAAAATACAATTTAAAATGGAATTAAAATAAAATACAATTTAAGATGAAATAGTAATAAAATACAATCTAAAATGAAATTGTAATAATGTACAATAATTTAAGATATAGATAAAATATGATAACATCATATTTCGGAGTCGCCCTTGCAATCTACCCCAATCAGTCCCACATATGCAGATCTTAACCGGATCATTTTGCAGTGGCAGTATCGTAGCCAGTGAGGTTTATCCGAGGCGCGATTATTGCTAATTGAAAACTTTTCCCTTTGCCACCCTATATCCGTCGATAGGAGCTCGCCGTTCATTTCCTTCTAATCCTTTCCCTGAGGCAATAGAAGCAATTACTTGCCCGGCCCAGAGTGTTCTTGTTGCAGAAGAACAGATTCACACCCCTGTTGATTGCTAAGCAATAATTAAATGTGGTCCAACCAAAACAAGATTGATCTGAAGACATACATATGGTAGGGTGAGAAGTTAAGTTATACAAGAAGGAGCAGAAGAGAACAGCCGTGGGGTCCTTGGTGTTTTTCTTGCAGACGTTTCATGACCAAACTAGGTAACAGTGGTAGAAGGGGTTTGCAGAAAGGAGGAAGAGGAGGAGGAGGACTGTGGGGTCCTTGATACTGTCTGAGCTTGGTTGTTTTCTTGCAGACATTACATTACCAGACTAGGTAACATCAGTGCTAGAAGGGAGGAGGAGGAGGACAACAACCGTGGGGTCCTTGATGCTCTCTGAGCTTGGTTTCTTGCAGACATTACATTACCAAACTAGGTAACATCAGTGCTAGAAGGGATGAGTTTTGAAGAAGGGAGGAGGAGGAGGACAACTGTGGGGTCCTTGATGCTGTCTGAGCTTGGTTGTTTTGTGGCAGACGTCTCATGACCAAACTAGGTAACATCACCAGTGAAATTTTCAGTGCAGAATTAAGAATTGAGTAAGCAAAAGAACTTTCTTCCAGATTTATACTCAGATTCAAAAATAGGTTGAGTAACTGGGAATTGGGGTTCCACACCGCAAACAATTGCTTTTCTGATTGCGGGATATGTGCAGAGCCTCCCACATCGTTATTTCAGCCTGAACTGTGTTCCCAAGCGTCCTTTCCCTCTCTTTTCCTCGCAGTAAGAAAGGCATCACGGACAGCAAGACTCAGCTTTGTTGGTTCGTTCAAACGCTTTTGTGCGGCATCATGTCGCTTTATTTTCTGCTGGTTTATAAGCCGCCCAAGAAAACCCAGTGAAGAATTGGAAGTGGACAAGGAAAAAGAAATGAAGAGAAATGTGGTCCACCAGGATGACATGGCCCTTAACACCGAAGGATCTCTCAGTATTTTGGCATTTGACAGAAAACATCTCTCACTGTTACCTGAAAAGAGAAAAACCCTTAGTTTTGGAGCACCCCGGTGATAAACCCATGAGCTGATCAAGGGGAAATCAGATTTTAAGTCGGGAACCTTTTAGAACGTGCACAGTCTTATTGCGCGAGATAACGCAGGAGTAAACACAGTAAACAGTGGTCTATATTAAATGGTGGTTTTATCTTACACTATCTACAATATCATACACCGGGGACAATATACATACACAAGCATGGCTGGCTCAGGAATTCTGGGAGTTGAAGTCCACGAGTCACAAAAGAGCCACGGTTGCCTACCCCTGGGCTAGACAAACTCAAATCCTGCAGCCGTTCTTCGTATGTTTTAGTCTCCAGGCCTTGGATCATCTCAGTTGCTCTTCTCTGAACTTTTTCCAAAGTCTCAACATCTTTTTTTGTAGTATGGTGGCCAAAATTGGTTGCAGAATTCCAGATGTGGCCTCACTAGAGCTTTATAAAGAGGTACTAATGCTTTGTGTGACCTTGATATAGGTGAGCAATAAAGCAATAACGGCAATCCAAAAAATTTGCAAAAGTTTATTTTACATATTTGGAAATATGGGTGCACGTGAGGTGGAAACAGATCAAAGCATGCAACCAGTTTTTATACCCCCCCACCCCCACCCCAAGCTCAACACTGTTCTGGTTTCCCATTAGTTGAATACTAACAAGCTTACAACCTATCCGGAATGCTTATTAATAAACATTTTTTTAAAATCCCATTTATATCCCGCCCTTCTCCGAAGACTCAGGGCGGCTTACAATCTAAGAAGCACAAATCAATGTGCTTAGCAGTAGCCTTCATTCTATGTATATGCCTTCTTATTAGGGCTTTCGCCCCCCCACCCCAGCGGCATTATTACAAAGTCAGCTTATTGCCCCCAACAATCTGGGTCCTCATTTTACCTACCTCGGAAGGATGGAAGGCTGAGTCAACCTTGAGCCTGGTGGGACTCGAACCTTCACTAATTCCCAGCTATAGCGCAAAGTCTCCCCTAGCTACAGTGTTAAGTGTAAGAGCAATTAAAAAGTTCGCCAACTTTCTTCACAATTAAATTTTAGAAGCAATACTTCATATTTCACAATGGTACTTTATATTTGCATGGAGGGGTCAGCAAAGTACAGAGAATTGCCTGATAGAGCAATAAGTGGACGAAAGTGTTCTCTAGAACAAGGGTCCCCAATCTCCAGTCTGTGGACCCGAACTGATCCACAGTATGTCAGAAACTGGTCCGCGCAAACAATCAAAGCCCCATTAGCGGGATGCAGGCAGCCCGCAATACCATGCCGCCCCTCCGGTTCACAGAAAATCCTTTCTCCATGGAACCAGATCCCTGGTTCCCCAAAGGTTGGGAGAAATATGCGCGACAGTTCACTACGCCTGGGGGACCCTTCCCCCCCCAAAAAAAATCAGCCTAATCCAGGCAGCCTTGCATTTTGATTTCACACCATTTACCTGCTCTGTAAATCGGGTTCTTTCTTGGGTTTATTTTTTTTTTAAAAATCCCATTTTATGGAAGGCTGAGTCAACCTTGAGCCTGGTGGGACTCGAACCTGCACTAATTGCAGGCAGCTGGTGTTACTTGAGGAGGCATTAGCTCACTGCTCCACCAAGGCTCTTTGGTGCTTAATTGGTGCAATTAATTGTGCTTAATTGGGCCGGGAGTGGGTTCCATCGACTCCTCTCGGCTGCCCAAGCAACTCGCAAGCGGTGTAGTTGCCTTCGCTTCGCCTTGCTTGAGAATATATCCTGCCTCTTCCTTATCCTTTCTGTGTTAGCTCGAGAAAGTTCTGCAGACGTTGAAAGTGGTGGCTCCTAAGAAACTTAGAATAACAGAACTGGGAGGGACCTTGTAGGTCATCTAATCCAACCCACCCCAACCCACCCAAGCAAGAGACCCTGCACCGTTTCTGACAGATGGCAGTCCAGTCTCTTCTTGAAAGCCTCCAGTGATGAAGCTCCCACAACTTCTGAAGGCCAGCTGTTCCAATGGTTGGTTGTTCTCACTGTCCGAAAATTTCTCCTTATTTCTAGGTTGAATCTCTCCTTGATCAGTTTCCATCCGTTACTCCTTGTCTGGCCTTCAGGGGTTTGGGGAAATAGGTTGACCCCTCCTCTCTCCGTTAGACCCCCCCTCAAGTATTGGAAGACTGCTATCATGTCTCCCCTGGTCCTTCTCTTCACTGGACTAGCCATATGCCTAGTTCCTGGAACCGTTCTTCATACATTTTAGCCTCCAGTTCCCTGATCATCCTTGTTGCTCTTCTCTGCACCCTTTCTAGAGTCTCAACATCTTTTTTTTATAGTGTGGTGACCAAAACTGGAGAATTAGGGAGGGCAGAAGTAGAGCATTGTTAACAATTTGTGGCCCTTTGTGACTTTGAAACAGAAATACGCTTTTACAAATGTATGACAAAAGCAATCTTTAAAATCAGGCCACTGTCTGAATTTCGTGGTCTAAAGACAGAAAACCTTTCGGACATGGGATGGGATGGGGCAGGGAGATATTTCTTCCCTCTTGAACATGCTTTATTTTCAAGGGCACAAGAGGAAGAAAGCAAGATAAATGCTTCAACTATATAGGTGGTCCTCAACGTACGAGCGCAACCGAGCCCAAAATTTCTCCTGCTAAGCGAGACACTTCTTAAATGAATTTTGCCCAGTTTTACGACCTTCCTTACCATGGTTATTAAGTGAATCACTGCAGTTGCTAAGTTAGGAACATGGCTAAGTGCATCTGGCTTCCCCATTGTCTGGGTGTCATGGTTCCGATAGATGAAACCAGTAGAAATAAGAACTCCGAGGCAATGGCTTTCCTCAAAAGGAACACATTTAATGGCTATATAGTATCGGCACAAATAAAGGTGAAACCAAGACTGAAAGTCCCTCCCCCCCCAAGGTTACAAAGTAACAAGTTGAACTCCCCACCGTTGCCGTGTGTCATAAATCACAATCCCCAATTAACTACTTTGACGGGGTTTCTAACGGTAGCTTCAGCCCACCAAAAACTTACATAACTTGACCTTGGTTCCCACAGAACAATTTGTTATGTCTAAACTAAGAGAACATATCTCCCCCTCGTGGTGGGATTCAAATAGGTGAACAACTGATTCTCTGTGTGGATGCCGCTTCCAGAAGTCCATTCTCGGCCTGGGCAACAAAATATTAGCTACCGGTTCTGCCGAAGTGGTGTGAACCGGCTGAATCCCACCACTGTCCCCCCCCCACATTACTGTGCCAACTGAAAACAGAGTGAAGATGGCTGCAGCCAAATTCGGTTAAAGGTTAACACTTGGCTTATCTGAAGGGGATAATGTGACCCCGGGACACTGTGCAACTGTAATAAATATGAGTTACCAAGCGCCTGAATTTTTATCACGTGACCGTGGGGATGCTGCAACGGTCGTTAAGTGTGAAAAATGGTGGTAAGTCCCTCTTTTCACTGCCGTTGAATGACTTTGAATGGTCGCTAAACGAACCGTTGTAAACTGAGGACTACTCATGTTACTTGGTTTAAGATGTAGAATGAAATAGTTACCTTTTTGGATGGAAAAGATGTCTATTTTGAGAAAAACCTAAATAGTTTTATTTTAAAACATCTTTTGAAACCTTTTTTTTTTAAAAAAAAATGTTAAATTAGCCAGGGTGGAAAGAAACAAAGGCAATAAAGCAAAAGGAAGATTTCCATCAAAAAAAGGTGTGTTTAAAATGAAAGGGGAAAAACAACAACAAAACCCTACAGTGATACAGGCGGCAAATGTTTTGAAAACATTTATACACTTTGCACTACGAACCTGACGCATTCTGATGTACACGACCATGATAAAATAAGTTATACACCAAGTTGGATTTAAAAGAAGAAGAAAAAAAAAGACTCCAAGATAAAAACAAGCACACTTACTTAAAATAAATGCAAGTGAAATCTGGATGAGATTTCAGAACATTCTTGGCAGCTTCTAATGGGAATTAGAAATTTTTGCAATCCTGGACATTTCGAGATGTTAATCCCACAGCTTTCTATAATGGCAGGTTGGGATTGACCTGAAAAGTGTGTAATGCAATAAGAGAGCGTCTTATACAGCTTAAAGCCTCCTATTAGATTTGAAGAACGCATTTCTGTTAGCTCATGTTAGCTGTTCCTTATCTCTGCTTCACCCTTTTCACTGTTGCCTAATCTCCACAATTTGCCTGATTTCAGTAACAGAGGAAGCAATCCTAGTTCAATGTCTTGAAAAATCCAATTCTTGCTTTCCAAAAAGGACCGGTGTTGTTTAATTTCTCTTTTAAAAAGGCACGGGCCACTCCCTCCAATATTCTGCTCTTGTTACCTTTGCCTGAATCGGATCAGCTTCGAGGATATGATGTTAAATCCATGGATGGGTTGGTCATTTGAGAAAGCGTATTCGTGCATCAAAATAATATGGAATGGAATAGAATGGAATGGAATGGAATGGAATAGAATAGACATAATAGAAGAATAGAATAGAGTAGAGTAGAGTGGAGTGGAGTGGAGTGGAGTGGAGTGGAGTGGAGTGGAGTGGAGTGGAGTGGAATGGAATGGAATGGAATGGAATGGAATGGAATGGAATGGAATGGAATGGAATAGGAATAGGAATAGGAATAGGAGTTGGAAGGGACCTTGGAGGTCTTCTAGTCCAACCCGTTGCTCAGGCAGGAAACCCTATACCATTCCAGACAAAGGGCTGCCCAGCCCTTTCTTAAAGCTTCAAGTGACGGAGTGCCCACAACTTCTGGAGGCAGGTTGTTCCACTGATTAATTGTTCTCACTGTCAGGAAATTGAGGGCCCAGATTGTTGGGGGCGATAAGGTGACTTTGTAAAAAATGCCACTTGGGGGGGGGGAAAGCCCTAATAAGCAGGCATATACATAGAATGAAGGCTATTGCTAAGCACATTGATTTGTGCTTCTTAGATTGTAAGCCGCCCTGAGTCTTCGGAGAAGGGCGGGATATAAATGGGATTAAAAAAAAATAATAATTCCTCCTTAGTTCTAGAATAGCTTGACTCCCTCTTCTTTGGGGCAGCCCCTGAGATGTTGAAAGACTGCTATCCTGTCACCCCTAGTCCTTCTTTTCATTAAATAGCAATAGTAGCGTTTTTTCTCTTTTTAGAGGCATGCATATATCTGACTAGCTAGTGTTTCTGATGGAGAGAAGGCCATATAGAACACAAATGTGGTGGTGACACGGCCCCATCAGATCCTGGTTCAGAGGTGGAGTTGGAACTGGGATTGTGTGGCAGGGATGGCAAGTCTCCCGTGGAATGTTTGGAGAGGCCAAGGACTGGGCCCGATGCTGGGGGAGGTGGTGAACAGGACAGGGAGCTGCCTGCCCTGGCAGACATGGGGGAGGTTTGGCTGCAGACAGGCAGTGGTGATGAGAGGCCTCAGATCCCCTCTGATGAGGAACAGCTGCCTCCCCCTTTTGATCCGAGGACACGGAGAGTAGAGCGGAGGCAAGCTCACAGTAGGTCTGTGAGGCTGTTTGGAAGAAGGTCACCCCACCCCTCCTTACAAGAAACACCTGGTTTGGGTTGACTTCAGCAGTGGTCGGGGGAGCTAACGTGCTTGGTGTGTACTCCCCCTTGGGAAAACTCAGCCTTGACTCGTGTCTGCCTGTGCCTTGGTGCCTTTGCCTTGTGGACTTGCCTTGCCCTGTGGACCTTGACTTTGGACCTTTTCCCATGAGCTTGTCTTTAGACTTCTTCTCTGCCTTTCCAAATTGTTGCCTACTGGCTTTTGTTTGTGGGACTGTGGGTGGCTACGGGCAGGGAAGTTGGGGTGGGGCTGTACTGATCATTGTAGGGCTGTTGGTTGTGCAATTTGCATTGATTGTGCTTAGATTGTAAGCCGCCCTGAGTCTTCGGAGAAGGGCGGGATATAAATGGGATTAAAAACAAATTTAACAACGCAATAAAGGACTCTATCGAATCCTGCTTCTGCCTAGGTAACCTGGGTCATAACATGTGGTGTGGTGTGGAGTTCAAATAATACAGAGTATCTTCCCTTCTTCAAATCGTTTGTATAATAGGACTAGGCTCTGGATTTCTACCACTCTGAACAAATCCAGATCTCAGGGCTATTAGTCAAATAAAGAGCAAACATTTACAACATAGAAGATGTTGTAAAATTTAGGAGGGGTGCTCTGATACAACAGAAGTTTCAGCAAAGAAGATCGGCTAACTCCGTGTCTTCTTTGTTTGTAAGGTTGAGGTCACTTTGCTTGGTCCTTCCTCACAGCCCTCCTCATCCCTGCTGCTCCAGCAACACCCAATGGGGAAATGCTTGCCAACAATTTTGATACACAAAATAATTCCTCTGTTCAGTTCCTCAGCTAGAGGAGGTGGTGAAGATCACTGCTTGTGGCGTTGCTTTGCTGTGATCAAAACACTTGTGTTCCATTGAAGCTTCTTTCTGTCGCCTCTTGGTGGGACACAAGAGTTTACCCAACGCAACCTGTTAAAGACACTTCAATGTTGTCCCACGCAGGTCTACTGAAGGATGATGTCCTTTTCTTCCGAACTATTAATTCTTGTTTAATTTTGTTGAAACAGTAGAAATATTTATTGTACATTCTGTTCAGTGTATTCATCTAGGAATACATTTGGGTATATTGTCAGGCCACACTGAAGAACACTACTTCTCCATGTTTTACTGGAAACGTTTTGTCAGCTCCAGAATGTTATGGTAATCTTGGCTTTCCCACACTCATATTTGAATTATTGGGTTTGTCTGGAGTTGCTATTTCCCAAAAGGGTCTAGGTTTTTGAGTGTTGAATATCTAGAAGGTGTCCAGGTTCTGACTGACGAACCCAAACAAAGTAAGCGTAGCTGAGATGATCCAATCTCTAATGCAAAACTTTATTGAGCAAATCGTTTTGGCACGGATGAAAGGAAAATCAGCTCTGGTTGTTTCACACCTAAATTGCTGTATTAGAAGTATAGAAACCTCCCTCCCTTCATAGTGCAGGTCACATTATCCAATTATAAGACAGACACTTATTATAAGAGAATGTCTTCTGTTCTCAGTAAACAAGTCTGGACTGTTCTTGGTTCTCACAGAGAACCATTCTTACAGCATCTCCCTTCCCCCCCCCAAGCTTGTAGTCAAGCTAAGAAGCAATAAAGGCTAAGACAGCATATGATAAAAATGTCAGTTCATTTCTGCATTTTGGATGCCTTCTAGTTTCAGTAAAAAGCACAACGCACCTCCCAAATAAAATCTACGGACAACTTTGTTACAAAGGGAAGTGGGAGAACTACATCCTATCACTATTAGCCAGATCATTAAATTATCGTGTACAATCAGCTAATCAAATGCTGCATGTACGTGTGTTACTTATGTATGCAGTCTAACTGAAGATCCATGGTAAGGCAGAAAATAATGGATTGTTAGGATCAACAAAATGGCTGCTGATGCTTCCACAGTTTCTGAAAAGCTGACACTCAGCCCAAAGACTGAATGAGCTGCCTCCACACTAGGCATCCTGCAACTTAATTTGTAAGGCAGATTGGTTGCATTTGTAAGGCAGATTGGTGGCTGTAGCAGTTCGGGCGGACTACCAACTATTTAATTTTCCATCTGCCTCCTTTCTCCCCTTTGGATTGGGATGGACCTGGGCACAAGCCACAGTGGGAGAGTGGCTTGTTTTACATCGGCAGCCCCATAGAGGTGGGAGCTCTATGGGTCTTGCCCCACCCAGGGTGTACATTTTGGACCATCCCCGGGAGCGGATTCGCGACCCGTCGTGAGAGGACGGGTTGTGGTCCGCCCTTGGGAGCACCCAACCGAGTGGCAGTAGGTTGGTTGATAGCCCAAATGTTTCACTCCCTCCCCTTCGAACCTCCTATTGGACTTTTTCAACTACGGGACTGCCTTCTCTGGACTTTATGTATAGATACTCCAGCACGGACTTGTTCGCCCTCAGGGGTGCCCCCCTCTCCTGGGTGCGTCCCGCCTTCTTTGCCATTCCCAGTCTGGAGGAAGGACCCAATTATTGGGACCCTGAGAGATGGCCGGGTAAGGGCAGGGGCCCTCGATATAAATTTAATAGGAGGCCCCTGGTTAATTTTTTAGTGAAATTTTTTATGGGGCTAGGGAGAGGGGTGGGGGGTAGTGGTTGTCTGACTATGGGGGGTGACCATACAACCGTGGTTCAGGCCAGGCCGGGGTCTGACTGCGTAAGGGGGGAGCGGGGTGTGGTTACATCCGGGGCTCGGGAGCGGGTCGTGGGACTACCTATTCCCACGACATTGGGGTATGGCAGCAGGCGTATGGACAGGGGGCCGTATCGTTACCGGGAGGGCCGTCTCCGCTATTTACAAGCGGTGAGGCGCTCCGACCCTCTGTTTCTTCCCCGAGGTTCCGGGAGCGAGGATGTGCAGCCTCCTGAGCTCCGGCTGGTGTATCTGAATGCCAGGTCCGTGATTAATAAGGCTCCCCTTGTGCGGGATTTGGTTGAGGGTGAGCATGCGGACCTGGCTTGTATCACCGAGACCTGGTTGGGTCCAGAGGGTGGGGTCCCTTTGGTCGATCTTTGCCCACCAGGTTTCCGAGTGCTACACTGGCCTCGGGCTCAAGGTAGGGGCGGGGGAGTGGCGGTAGTTATTAGGGAGACCTTATGTCCGCGGGAGACCACCGTTTCTCAGATAGTCGGGTGTCTCTCTTTTTGAGGTTTGGTCCGGGGGCGCAGTTGGGCTTGCTGCTGGTGTACGTTTCGCCTAGTCGCACAGCGGCAGCCCTGCCTGAGCTACTCGATGTCCTCTCCGGGTTGGTGATTGAGTTCCCCAAACTTATAGTTTTGGGTGACTTCAATCTACCATCCCTGGGAGGGTCATCTGAGTTAGCTCGGGAGTTCATGGCTTCCATGATGGCCATGGACCTGACGCAGGTAATTTCTGAACCAACTCATGAGGGAGGCCACACCCTTGACCTGGTTTTTTTATCTAGACGGTGGTTTGATGATCTTGGTGGGGGCTCTCCATTTATTATGCCCCTGTCATGGACCGATCACTACCTCATGCGGCTGGTCTTCCGTTTTGCCACCCCCCGCCGTGGGGTTGCAGAACCAATTAGATGGTACCGCCCTAGGTGCTTAATGGACCCTGATGGGTTCCAGGCAGCGCTGGGATCCCCACCTGCCTCCATTGCTCACAACTCGGCAGATGCCTTAGTGGAAGCCTGGGAAAGGGCAGCCACTGAGGCACTTGACCGAGTTGTACCCTTGCGACCCCTGACCCGGTGCAGATCCCAACGAGCTCCATGGTTCTCTGCGGAGCTCCGGGAGATGAAGCGTTGGAAACGGGGCCTAGAGAGCTGCTGGAGGTCCAGCTGATCCGAATCCGACCGGTTGCGACTAAGAACCTATATTAGGTCTTATCTCGCAGCGATGAGGGCGGCGAGGTGTAATTACTTCTCTGCCCTCATCGCGTCCGCAGATAATCGGCCGTCCGCCCTGTTTAGGGTGACTCGCTCCCTCCTTAATCAGGAGGTGAGGGCGGATCCCTTACAGGGTCGTGCCGAGGAGTTTGGTCAACATCTGTCGGATAAAATCGCTCGGATTCGGACCGGTTTGGACTCCAGCTGGGCAGAGTCTGACGATCAGGACACGGGCGGTCTTGTCAACGTTATTGTTGTGACTCAGGGCCAGCCTGTGGGTCCGACAGCCGGGTCCGATGTATCGGAGGACTCAGATGTGGGGGAGGAGGGAAACGAACCGGCTGATGATGATTTGGAGGCTTTGCAGAGTCCTCAGCCGGGGACCTCTTCTCAGCTGTGTGAGCCCGAGAGTGCGGAGGATGATGACCCACAGCTGGCCCTGTTCAAGGACGCCCGACGCAGGAGGCAGACGAGCAGGGACAAACAAAGAAAGACTATGGGACTCCTCGGGAGGAGGCACAGGGAGACCACGCCCTGAGCTCTCTATAAAAGAAGTGTTTGGGGAGGGGCTGGTTGCTGAAAGCAACTTTTCCGCTTGAGAAGACAAGCTCTTGTGTTTTTGTTAACTGCGTAATTAAATCTTGGCAGAAGCCTTTTAGCCTTGGACGCTTTCCAGACTCTTCTTTTAATTAGGGGTTGCGAGAAGAGGGCTGGTTCAGAACAGTTTGCTTTCAGCCGCCCACCCCTTAATACTACGATGGAGCAGCTTCTTGCCGAGAATGCCCAGCTCAACCAGCAACTCACCTTGCTGGCCACTCAGGTGGCACAACTGCAGGCTCAGGTACATGCTGCCCCCCCACCCAGGAGGAAATGTCAGATAGCTATGCCGGATAAATTTGCTGGTAAACCAGAACTGTTTCCTGCCTTCCTGGGACAATGCCAGCTTTATATCAGCGTGAGAGCAGCTGATTTCCCCACTGACCGAGATAAGGTGGGATTCGTGTTGAGCCTTCTGTCGGGAGATGCAGCTCGTTGGGGCACGCCTCTGTTGGCACAGCCTAGCCCTTTGTTGGATAACTTTGGGGGGTTTTGTGACCATATGCGCCTCATGTACGAGGACCCGATTAAGGCGCAGACCGCCACCCGACGTCTGAAAGCTTTGAGGCAGGGTCAGCGCCCCCTACAGGCCTATATCAGCGATTTCCGGCTGCTTAGCCAGGATTCCGCCTGGAATGAGGCTGCGCTCGTGGATGCCTTTCAGGATGGCTTGTCAGAGGAGATGTTGGATGAGCTGGCCCGCGTGGACATTCCCTCAGACCTGAATGGGCTGATCCATCTTTGTCTGCGGATCGATGCCCGGCTGCAGCAGCGTAAGAGTCGCCGTGCCACCCCACAGACCCCTGCCGCCCCTGTTGTGCGTGAGCCCCCAGTCCAGAGGGAGGAGCCAATGGAGCTGGGTGCCGCCAGGTCCCGTCTATCGGTGACGGAAATGGACAGACGACGATCGGAGGGGTTGTGTTTTTACTGTGGGGACCCTGGACATTTGGCTGCTTCTTGCCCGAAGAAGCGTCAGCGGGCGTCAGTGACCAAGCCTGCCCCGAGAAAGTCCCCTGCTTTGCTATCGGGAAACGGCCCGAGCCCGATCTAGACGGTGTGAAAGATCGGGCGACCCACAACGATCACGCCGAGCGACGCCGTTCCGACGGTGCCTGTGAACCTCCACGGCATTTGATTTTGGAGGCACGACTGATCCTTCCTGGCAAGCCAGAGGGGATTCCGGTCCATGCCTTAATTGACTCTGGGGCTACCACTAACTTTATGGATTCGGCCTTTGTGGCCAAATGGGCTGTTCCCCAGTGTCCGGTGGATCCGCCCATGCTTGTGGAGACCATCGATGGTCGAGTGCTCCTGTCCGGGCCTATCACGGCCGCCACGCAACCCGTGTGTATGGCCATCAGTACCCATGTGGAGGCCATTCAGTTTTACGTCACTTCGGATCTGCACTTCCCCGTGGTCTTGGGACTGGCGTGGCTCCGGGCGCATGATCCACAGATCTATTGGTCTCAGAACTTGGTCACCTTCCCAAGTTTGCAGTGCGTGGACCACACCCGCCATATCTGTGCCGGCCAGGTGGAGGGTTCCTCAGGGGTTTCCTTGCCTCCCGTACTGTCCGACTTTGCTGACGTGTTCAGCGAGTCAGAGGCGGACCAATTACCCCCGCACAGGCCCTACGACTGCTCCATTGACCTAGTCCCTGATGCGCCTCTCCCAGTGGGGCGTTTGTACTCCATGTCGGAGCCCGAGTTGGCTGCATTGCGGGACTTCCTGACAAAGAACTTGGCTCGTGGTTTCATCCGGCCCTCGTCCTCGCCAGTGTCTGCGCCCGTGCTCTTCGTCAAAAAGAAGTCGGGCGAGTTACGACTTTGCTGTGACTACCGGAAACTCAATGCCATCACGGTGCGTAACCGCTACCCGCTGCCCCTCATCCCCGAGCTCTTGGACCGACTCCGGGAGGCTAAGATCTTCACGAAACTGGACCTGCGTGGAGCTTACAACCTCGTCAGGGTTCGGCCGGGTGATGAGTGGAAGACGGCGTTTGGTACTCGCTATGGACATTTCGAGTACACGGTGATGCCGTTTGGCCTGACCAACGCCCCCGCTGTGTTTCAGCATTTTATGAACGACATCTTTCGGGATCTGTTGGACCAGTTTGTTGTGATTTACCTGGACGACATCCTGATTTACTCCCCGTCGCGTGAAGCGCATCATCAGCATCTCCGTCAGGTCCTGCAGCGCCTCCGGAAACATCGGCTGTTTGCCAAGTTGGAGAAGTGCCAGTTCTACCAGGTGACCATTGATTTCTTGGGCCACCGCATTTCTCCTGAGGGCATCGCCATGGATCCAAGTAAAGTTGAGTCGTTGCAGAGTTGGCAACCCCCGCGTCGCGTGAAGGATGTTCAGCGACTTCTTGGATTTGCCAACTACTATCGGACATTCATCCCTGGCTTTGCTGCCTTGACAGCCCCCCTCACCCGGCTCCTGCAGAAGAAGACTCGGTTCCAGTGGAACGCCCCCGAACAACAGGCGTTCCAAGCTTTGAAGGACGCCTTCATGAAGGAGCCCATCTTGAAGCATCCTGACCCGCAACGGCCGTTTGTCGTGGAGGCGGACGCCTCCGACATTGCCATTGGGGCCGTGTTACTCCAGGCAGCGACGCCCAACGGTACCCTTTTCCCTTGCGCGTATCACTCTCGGAAATTGAATCCCTCGGAGCGCAACTATACCATCTGGGAGAAGGAGCTGCTGGCCATCAAGGCGGCGTTCGAGGCTTGGAGGCATCATCTGGAGGGGGCGCGGCATCAAATCGAGGTCCGGACGGACCACAAGAATTTGGAAAGCCTGCAGACCGCTCGGAATTTGAACCAACGCCAGATCCGGTGGTCCCTCTTCTTTGCGAGGTTTGACTTCCGGGTGCGGTACATACCAAGCGGGCACAACCAGAGAGCGGATGCTCTGTCCAGGAAGCCCGAGTACACCCGAGTGGAAGACAAGCTTCCGCCCAGGACAGTGATCCCCGTCGAGTCTTTTGCTGCGGTACGGGAGCCGGTGGATATACGGGCTCGGATCCGGGAGGCGCAGCAGCAGGAGGCGTGGGTGGCTCAGCGGAAGGAAGAGGTGGGACCAGATTCGCCTTGGTCGGTCACGGATGGACTCCTGTATTATCGTGACCGGCTCTATGTTCCAGGAGGGCCACTCAGGGGACTCGTCCTCAGCCAATGTCATGATAACCCGGCTGCGGGGCATTTTGGCCTGTTCAAGACTCTGAACCTGGTCTCCCGTACTTTCTGGTGGCCCCGAGTCCGACACGATGTCCAGTCTTATGTCACCTCCTGCGTCCCATGCAGGCAGGCCAAGTCAGCGACAGGGGCCCCGCCTGGTTTATTGCAGCCTTTGCCAACGCCCAAGAGACCCTGGGGGGCTGTGTCCATGGACTTTCTGACGGATCTACCCCCATCCTCCGGCTTCACGACAGTGTTTGTGGTGGTGGACATGTTGACCAAGATGGCGCACTTCATCCCCTGTCGCGGCTTACCGTCAGCTCGCGCCACTAGTCGCATGTTCATCCAACAGGTGTTCCGGCTGCACGGCCTTCCCGATAGGGTCGTCTCCGATAGGGGGGCCCAGTTTACAGCCCGCTTCTGGCAGGAGTTGATGCGGGCGTTGGACATTAAGGTTTGCCTCTCGTCCGCGCATCATCCTCAGACCGACGGGGGTACCGAGAAGGTCATCGGCATCTTAGAGCAGTATCTGCGCTGCTACGTTAACCTGCAGCAGGACAACTGGGTGGACTATTTGGCCATAGCCGAGTTTGCCTTTAATAACTCGCAACACACCTCCACGCAGATGACACCGTTCTTGGCCAACGTGGGTTATCACCCCAGGTTCTTCCCTCTTTCTCCCGTGGACTCACCGGAGCCGGCAGCGAACGAATTCATGGCGGAGTTACAGGCGATCCATCGGTTGGTGCGACGGCAGCTGGAGAAGGCCAAGGCCGACTACAAGAGGTTCGCCGATCGGTCGAGAAGGGATACGCCTCCACTATTGGTGGGGGATCGGGTCTGGCTGTCCACCAGGAACCTACCATCCACTCGGCCGGCGAGGAAGCTGGACCACCGTTACCTTGGACCGTTCCCAGTCGAGGCCGTCATCAACCCGGTCGCCTATCGTTTAACTCTGCCACGTTCCCTGCGCGTGCACCCCGTCTTCCATCGGTCCTTGTTGGTCCCCGAACAACCGGCCTGTCCACTTCGCCAAGCGGAACCTCCCCCATCAGGAACTCGTGATGGAGGCAGCACCCCCGAGTACGAGGTCGCCAGCATCAGGGATTCCCGCTGGCTGAAAGGTCGCTTCCAGTACCTGATCGAGTGGAAAGGGTACGGGCCGGAGGACTTCACATGGGAAGACGCGACCGCCGTTCATGCCCCTGCGTTGGTGACTGCTTTTCACGAACAGTTCCCATCCCGACCGCATCCGGATCGGCAGACCCGAGGGAAGGGCCCTGCGGTGCGGGATAGTGTTGTGACTCAGGGCCAGCCTGTGGGTCCGACAGCCGGGTCCGATGTATCGGAGGACTCAGATGTGGGGGAGGAGGGAAACGAACCGGCTGATGATGATTTGGAGGCTTTGCAGAGTCCTCAGCCGGGGACCTCTTCTCAGCTGTGTGAGCCCGAGAGTGCGGAGGATGATGACCCACAGCTGGCCCTGTTCAAGGACGCCCGACGCAGGAGGCAGACGAGCAGGGACAAACAAAGAAAGACTATGGGACTCCTCGGGAGGAGGCACAGGGAGACCACGCCCTGAGCTCTCTATAAAAGAAGTGTTTGGGGAGGGGCTGGTTGCTGAAAGCAACTTTTCCGCTTGAGAAGACAAGCTCTTGTGTTTTTGTTAACTGCGTAATTAAATCTTGGCAGTAGCCTTTTAGCCTTGGACGCTTTCCAGACTCTTCTTTTAATTAGGGGTTGCGAGAAGAGGGCTGGTTCAGAACAGTTATCTGGGAGGAGTTTGATTCTGTGACCCCTGAGGAAGTGGACAGGATTATGGGGAGGTTGAGCTCCACCACATGTTTATTGGACCCGTGCCCTTCTTGGCTGGTTTATGCAGCTAGGGAGAGGACACGAGGCTGGTTCCAGGCAGTTATATCTGCTTCTTTGAGTGAGGGCAATTTCCCCACCGTCTTGAAGGAGGTGGTGGTGAGACCTCTCCTCAAGAAGCCTGCCTTGGACCCAGCTGTGCTAAACAACTTTCGTCCAGTCTCCAACCTTCGCTTTCTTGCGAAGGTTGTTGAGAGTGTGGTGGCGCATCAGCTCCCTCTGGTCCTGGATGAAGCGGATTATCTAGACCCGTACCAGTCGGGTTTCAGGCCCAGGTACAGCACGGAGATGGCATTGGTCGCTCTGGTGAATGATCTCTGGAGGGCCCGGGACAGGGGATATTCCTCTGTCCTAGTCCTATTAGACCTCTCGGCGGCTTTCGATACCATCAACCATGGTATCCTGCTGCGGCGTCTCAGGGGATTGGGAGTGGGAGGCACGGTTCTTCGGTGGTTCTCCTCCTATCTCCTGGGACGCTCGCAGTCGGTGTTGGCAGGGGGTCAGAGGTCGACCCCTAGGTCTCTCGTTTGTGGAGTTCCTCAGGGGTCGGTTCTCTCGCCTCACCTGTTCAACATCTACATGAAACCGCTGGGTGAGATCATTCGTGGTTTTGGAGTTGGGTATCATCAATATGCCGATGATACCCAACTTTTCATTTCGACCCCAAACCACCCCAGTGATGCCCTCGCTGTGATGTCCCGTTGCCTGGAGGCGGTTCGGGTCTGGATGGGGAGGAACAGACTTCAGCTCAACCCTGACAAGACTGAGTGGCTGTACATTCTGGCATCCCGGGACATTCAAAATGTTCCATCGCTTTCTATGGGGGGTGAGTTTTTAACCCCCGTGGATGGGGCTCTCAACTTGGGAGTCCTCCTAGATTCACGGCTTACCCTAGAAGACCACATAGTAGCCGTGACTAGGGGGGCTTTCGCTCAGGTTCGCCTGGTGTGTCAGTTGCGGCCCTATCTGGACCGGGATGCCTTGTGTACGGTCACTCATGCGCTCGTGACCTCTCGTCTTGACTATTGCAATGCTCTTTACATGGGGCTTCCCTTGAAGACCACTCGGAGGCTCCAACTGGTACAGAATGCGGCCGCGAGAGTTGTCTTGGGAGTTTCCCGGTACTCCTATGTTACACCTTTGCTCCGCGAGCTGCATTGGTTACCAGTTGTCTTCCGGGTGAGGTTCAAGGTCTTGGTGATGGTTTTTAAGTCCTTACATGGCATGGGTCCGGAATACCTCGGGGACCACCTGCTGCCGGCGTCGACTCCCCTCCGCCCTGTGCGTTCCCACAGAGAGGGCCTCCTCAGGGTGCCTCCGGTCAAAGAATGCCGGCTGGTGGCCCCCAGGGGGAGGGCCTTCTCTGTGGGTGCCCCGGCCTTATGGAATCAACTGCCGGTTGAGCTCCGGATGGCACCGGATCTTCGCTCCTTCCAGCGCGGGTTAAAGACCCATTTATTCGAACAAGCTGGCCTGGCCTGATGGGGTAATGTTAGGGTTTTAATGTTTTTTGTATATTTTGATTGTTTTAATTTGGGCAATAATTTAATCCTTTTTAACTTTTGTACCTCTATTTATATGCCCTGTTCACCGCCCTGAGTCCTTCGGGAGAAGGGCGGTATAGAAATTCAATTAAATAAATAAATAAATAAATAAAATAAATCTCCGTCTAAAAAGGCTTCCAATCCAAGGAAAGGCAAATCCTTGGCTGTGGCAACTTCTTGGTGCTAAAATTTAAGCTTTGCCTATCTCACTGAAATATCAGAGCAGAAATTACATTCCAGTTTGCCCTAAGAAACAGCATCCTACAAACTCTGGATCTGTGAAGGCAATATTTTACCTGCATTTGTTTTAGTACACTTTGACAGTTTCACTTTAGGGGGCGCAGTGGCACAAGGGCTTAAAGACACTGGATTTGTCAGCTAGCGATAGTGGGCATCCTGGCGGTTCAAGTCCTCGGCACTGCCTGATGGACTGAGTTCCTGTCCTTGCTCCGGTTCCTGCCCACCTAGCAGGTGAAAATGTAAGTAGATAAATAGGTACCCCTCCGGTGGGACAGCTAGCTTTGTTTCCAAGTGGACATCCTCCAAACGCCGCTAGCCCATTGGTACAAAGCTAGCTCACCCCCTGTAGTGCACCCTGGATAGTGCACATGTGTGAACAAAAGATCTAGCAATGTTAAGCTGCAGCCTGTGATCCCGGCAGCTGAGTCTGGGGAATCAGAGGAGGAGGAGGAGGGGCCTGGGGAGCCCTCAGAGTCGGAGGAAAGCTCTGATGCGTTACAAGACTTAGAAAGAGAGGAAGAACCTGGCCCCTCCACTCGTGATCGAGCTGAAAGCCAGCTGTGCTGGGAGGCTGAGTCAGACTCAGAGGTAGCACAGCTGGAAGACCTCAGAGACGCACATAAACGTAGACTGGTCACACGAGTTAAATCAGAGGGAGGCAATGGGACGACTCCAGGGGAGAAGGAGAAAGCAGTGAGAAGCCACGCCTTGGCTGCGTAACAAAAAGGGAATGTGTGAGCAGGGCTGGTTGCTGGAGGCAACCGTTTGCAAAGAACTTCTGTGTCAAGAGATGATGGTCTGTTTATTTTACCAGTGAGTTATTTCCTGTTTTGGCTCGTGCTCCGTTTTGTTTGTGGACAAGGTCTGTAACTCAAATAAAAAAGGGTTTATTTTTCCAGTCTACTGTTAAAAGAGGGGTTGCCTTGTGAAGTAACAAGGACATACATAGGCTAGGACAGAACATTGTCTCAATAGGATATTTTTATTAGGGGTCAGTGACAGTTGGGAAGTCCAGGCAGGATCTGGGGAAAATCCCACCAAAACGGTATAGTTAAGCAAGCAATATTCCTCCTTCCACCAAAGTCATCTCTATTGTATTTGTTTCCTGCATCACATTGCTACTCTGATTGTTCTTTATTATTCTTGTGATGCATTTTACTGGTCCTGTTCTAATCTCACTCTCTAAGAAGATGGCTTCGGCATAGTGATGGCTTGTATTGTATTTCCTTAACTCCACATGAAACAGAAGGTGGACCTAATTTTTCTGATAAGGCTTAACTTATGAGAAGTAATTAAACTCTTTAATGTAATTAAAGAAAGACACATGGTGTTGGCTCACAGAAGGTTTTCAATGACATTGAGGTCATTTTGTTGTCCTTCTCCATGGACACAAATGCTCACGAGGAACTTACTTGACATATTGTCATAGCTCAAAAAGTTCTTTTCTCAGTGGAATGATGGTAGACTTATTTTTCTGATAAGGCTTAACTCTGGTTTGAGAGCAGGTGTCTGGCCTTAAGGCTGTAATAAACAGTTGTTGTTGTTGGTTTGAGACGGGTAGGCAATCTTCGCTCTTTTATGACTCGTGGACTTCAACTCCAAGAATTCCTGAGCCCAGAATTCTGGGAATTGAAGTCCACGAGTCATAAAAGAGCCAAAGTTGCCTACCCCTGGTTTGAGAGCAGAAGAGCAAGAAAGCCTAAATCTGCTATCTCTGAGGAGGAGGACAAGTGGCAGTCAGGAGGAGACTCACACTGACTTCCTGAGGTAAATGAAGCAATAAGGATTGTGAATTTTCCACACAATCCAGAAAAGTGTGTTATGGATGATCTGAGCATACCAAGGAGAGACGGGAGTCTCCATGGAGGTCTCCAACTACTTCTCCTTTGCAGAACTACCAGGAAGAGACTTCTTTCACTTCTCAAAATGGCCTCTTGGTAGTTGCTCGCCATCCCATTCCTGCAGAGCTATTTCGACTGAAGCAGAGGGATCAGACTAGAATGTAATTAAAGGAAGAAGCATCTTTTTGGTCCACTGAAGGCTTTCAATAACATTGAAGCCATTTTATTGTCATTGAAGGACACAAAAGCCTATGAGGGACTTAGTTGACATATTGTTTTACCTCAAAAGTTTCTTCTCTCAGTGGAATGATGGTAGACTTATTTTTCTGATAAGGCTTAACTCTAGTTTGAGAGAAGAAGAGCAAGAAAGCCTAAATCTGTTATCTCTGGGGAAGAGGATAAGTGGCAGTAAGGAGGAGACTCATGCTGTCTTCCTGAGGTAAATGAAGCAATAAGGATTGTGAATTTTCCACACAATCCATAACAGTGGGTTATGGATAATCTGAGTCTACCAGGGAGAGACGGGAGACTCCATGGAGGTCTCCAACTACTTCTCCTTTGCAGAACTACCAGGAAGAGACTTCTTTCACTTCTCAAAATGGCCTCTTGGTAGTTGCTCGCCATCCCATTCCTGCAGAGCTATTTCGACTGAGTCAGTGTATCTCATGGTTTATGAAGCAGAGGGATCAGACTAGAATGTAATTAAATGAAGAAGCATCTTTTTGGTCCACTGAAGGCTTTCAATAACATTGAAGCCACTTTATTGTCATTGAAGGACACAAAAGCCTATGAGGGACTTAGTTGACATATTGTTTTACCTCAAAAGTTTCTTCTCTCAGTGGAATGATGGTAGACTTATTTTTCTGATAAGGCTTAACTCTAGTTTGAGAGAAGAAGAGCAAGAAAGCCTAAATCTGTTATCTCTGGGGAAGAGGATAAGTGGCAGTAAGGAGGAGACTCATGCTGTCTTCCTGAGGTAAATGAAGCAATAAGGATTGTGAATTTTCCACACAATCCATAACAGTGGGTTATGGATAATCTGAGCCTACCAGGGAGAGATTGGAGTCTCCATGGAGAGGTCTCCAACTACTCCAGATTTATTGTTTTACCTCAAAAGTTTCTTTTCTCAGTGGAATGATGGTAGACTTATTTTTCTGATAAGGCTTAACTCTAGTTTGAGAGCAGAAGAGCAAGAAAGTTTAAATCTGTTATCTGTGGGGAGGAGAGCAAGTGGCAGTCAGCAAAGGACTCACACTGACTTCCTGAGGTAAATGAGGCAAGAGGGATTATGAATTTTACACACCATCCACTACAGCCTCTTTTGAATGATTTGAGCCCATCTGGGTGAGGTCAGAGCCTCCATGGAGAGGTCTCCAACTACTCCAGGCTTTGGGGAAGAACCAAGAAGAGACTTCCTTCCCTTCTCAAAATGGCTTCCTGGCAGTTGGAGTCACCATCCTATTCTTGCAGCTCTGCTTGGTTTGGGTCATTGTATCCTGTGGTTTATGAAGAGGAGGAATCAGATTAAATGTCATTAAAACCATCATTTTGCCCCACAGAAGGTTTTCAATGACATTGAGGTCATTTTATTGTTATTCGCTAGGACACATATGGCCATGATGAACTTAGTTGACATCTTGTTTCACCTCAAAAGTTTCTGTTTTCAGGGGAATCATGGTAGACTTATTTTTCTGATAAGGCTTAACTCTGGTTTGAGAATGGAAGAGCAAGAAAGCCTAAATCTGTTATCTCTGGGGAGGAGGGCAAGTGGCAGTCAGCAAAGGACTCACACCGACTTCCTGAGGTAAATGAGGCAAGAGGGATTGTGAATTCTCCACACCATCCAGTGTAACCTGTTTCGGATGATCTAAGCCCATCAGAGTGAGGTCAGAGAGGTCTCCAACTACCCCAGCCTTTGGGGAAGAACCAAGAAGAGACTTCCTTCCCTTCTCAAAAGAAATTCATGGTGAATGGACCCTGGACCGCTCAGAGCTGCTTGGATTGAGTCTCTTTATCTGCTGTTTATGAAGAGCAGGAATCTGACTAAAATGTAATTAAAGAAAGAAGTGTCGTTTTGCCCCACAGAAGGTTTTCAATGACATTGAGGTCATTTTATTGTTATTTTCTGGGATACAAATGCTGGCGAGGGACTTACATGACATCTTGTTTTACCTAAAAAGGTTTCTTTTCTCAGGGGAATGGTTGTGAACTTATTTTTCTGATAACACGTAGGTCTGATTTGAGAATAGAAGAGCAAGAAAGCCAAAATCTGTTATCTGTAGGGTGGAGAGCAAATGGCAGTCAGGCCAGGACTCACATTGAGTTCCTGAGCTAAATCAGGCAACTGGGAACTATCTCACCCCAAAGGGATTGGTCCACCCCACTTGTACTGGCAGAGCGGGCCTACTGGGATCCTCTCGGTCAAGGAATTCCTACCAGAGGGGTCCAAGGAGAAGAGCCTTATCTACCGTGGTTCCTACCCTTTGGAAGATTGTGACTTTCAAGATGGCTCCCACCTTCCTGATTTTTTGTACAAGACTGAAGACCTGGCTCTGCCAGATGGCAATTGGGGAGCTTCTTACTGGAGACCATTGACTAATTAAAATCTAATCCCCTCCCCCCTCCCCCTCACGTGTCCAGCTCTCTCCTTTGCCATCTGAAAGGTTTTATCTGCTGTATTATATTATAACTGATGGTCTTAATGTTTCATGTCTTTATCTTGTAAGCCGCCCAGAGTCATTGGACATGTATTTATAACAAAAACAAAATAAATAAATCTGTTATCTGTGGAGAGGAGGGCAAGTGGTTGTCAGGAGAGGACTCACATTGACTTCCTGAGGTAAATCAGGCAACATGGATTATGAATTTTTCACACCATCCAGCACCACCTGTTTTGGATGATCCAAGTCTACCATGGGGAGAATGGAATCTCTACGGTGATCTCAAACCAGTACAGCCTTTGGGCAAGAAGCAAGAAGAGGCTTCCCTCCTTTCTCAAAATGGCCTCATGATAGTTGGACCTACCATCCTATTCCTGCAGTTCTGCCTGGTCTGGCTCATTGTATCTCATGGTTTATGAAGAGGAGGAATCAGATAAATGTAATTTAAAAAGCATCGTTTTGGCCCACAGAAGGTCTTCAGTGTCATTGAGGTCATTTTATTGTTATTCGCTAGGACACAAATGGCCATGATGAACTTAGCTGAGGTCTTGTTTCACCTCAGAAGTTTCTTCTCTCAGGGGAACGATGGTAGACGTATTTTTCTGATAAGGCTTAACTCTGGCTAGAGAGCAGAAGAGCAAGAAGGCCTAAATCTGCTATCTGTGGGGAGGAGAGCAATTGGCAATCAGGAGAAGACTCACATCGACTTCCTAAGCTAAATCAGTTAACAGGGATTGTGAATTTGCCACACTATCCAATGCAACCTGTTTTCAATGATCTGAATCTACCAGGTGTCAGAGTCTCCATGGAGAGGTCTCCAAGTACTCGGGCCTTTGGGGAAGAGCCAAGAAGAGGCTTCCTTCCCTTCTCAAAATGGCCTCATGATAGATGGACCCACCATCTCATTCTTGCAGATCTGCTTGGATTGGGTGTCTCATAGTTTAGAGTAGACATGTCAAACACAAGGCCCGGGGGCCAGATCCGGCCCGCTAAGTGGTTTCATGCAGCCCGTGAAGCCATCCTGGAAACAGTGAGGGAATGGCCCCCACTGCCTTGGCCCTGGCCCAGAGACCCTCCTTCTGCCAGAGACCCTCAGATCTGTCCCACTCCTGCCCAGGCCCCCATAGGCACCCTTGATGCGAACGATGTAGAGCTGGCCACACCCACCCAGTAGGCCATACGCACTCTAGCCACGCCCACCCAGTAGGCCACACCCACCCAGGCCATACCCACCCGGCCCCCTGAGGGCAACTGCAATGCTGATGCGGCCCTCAATGAAATTGAGTTTGACACCCCTGGTTTAGAGAATCAGGCTAAAATGTAATTAAAGAAAGACAGCGTCTTTCCGGCCCACGGAAGGTTTTCAACGACAGAAGGCATTTTGTTGTGTTTCACCAGGTCACAAAAACTCCTGAGGTAGTAGTTTGACTTACTGATCATATACCTCAAAGATTTCTTTTTTTACAGGGGAATGAGGGTGGAGTTATTATTTTGATAATACTTAGATCCCGTTTGAAGCAGAGGAGAAAAGAAGGACAAGAAAATTTAAATCTGCTATCTGTGTGTGGGGGGAAGGGCAAGTGGCAGTCAGGAGAAGACTCTGCAACCAGCTTGTTTAGCTAAATAGCACCCATGGATGTATCTTGCCATCCTTCATTACTTTGGAGCAACTATCACATTACACAGATACAACCGATCTTCTAAAACAGGGGTCCTCAACCCCCAGTCTGTGGACCGGCACCAGGCCGTGGCATGACAGAAACCATTCCGTGTAAACAAGCAAAGCCCCATTTGCAGCACGCAAAAACATGCCTCCCTCCGGTCCATGGTGTATTGTACGTGATTGTCAACACTGTTCAATATAAGAAATGCGTGACAGCTCCTTTTGACAGCTGACAGCCGCACACACGGTTTCCGTTGACAGCTCCACACACAGCTACAGTTGACAGCTGAGTTTGACAGCTGCACACATGGTCCGCATGGATTGGAAAGAGCCAAAATGGCGGGAAGTATTCTAGGACAGGGATTGGCTAGCCACCCGCTGGCATCCCTATATAAGGGGAGATTTGTCCCTTGCTTGTTCGTTCCTGTGAGGCAAATAAACAACTGTTTGTGTTAAAGCCAGCTGTCCTCCTTCTGACAGGAAACCCGCCGCGAACACTACACATGGGAAAACCAGTTTCCACAGAACTGATCCCTGGGTGCCCAAAAGGTTGTGTACTGGAGTTCTTTTAAAACTGCCTTTCTTTAAACAAGGAACAGGACCCCTTGCTTTTTAAAAAATGTCAGTTATTTCACAGCCAGTGAAATACAGGATTATGGATTATGGAAAGCATCTTCTGGAGATAATACTGTGTAGATAGATAGATATTTGGACCTACGAAACCATGAAGAGTCCGTTCCAATCTGAGTGGTCTTTTTAACCAACTCACAAAACTAAAATCTTTGACAACCATGTCAACGTCTGCAAAACATAAAATTAAGAAGTGATACGAGAGGCAGCGTGGAAAATCTAGGAAGGCGTGGTCTGAATGATTTTGCTTCTCTTCCCCAAAACCTTTTTAAAAGTCAACAGATCATCTTTCATTGCAATTATTTATTCTTCTCTGGAAGTTTTATCCAATTTTCGTTGGCTGTGGAATGGACAAAATCTCTTATTTGTTATCCCAATGGATGGATGGACCTCAAATTATGTCTCCATCCATAATTTGAGAGAAAGAACTATTTCTTTCTCTCTTTCTTTTTTCTTTCTTTCTTTCATCTCCACTGCTAATATATTTACTACTACTACTAATAATAATAATAATAAAAGAAGAGGGCAACCGTTACGTGATATTTACCATACCTCCCTATCTTTGTTGAATGGAATTAAAAAGAGAAACATCTGTTTTGTTTAACCCAGTTTTACACTTCCATCGGGCCACTGACCACGGACCCTGCAAGCTGGTGGATCAACCTGTCTTCTGAACATTTATTTTACCGCTGTTGTAGATGCCCACTCAGAAATATTGCTGAAGGTATTAAACTCTTGTTGAAGAAGTTAAACTCTCGGTAGAGTTTAAATTCAGATCTGACAGGCGTATCATTTTCCAATCAATTTTACCAGCCCTCTTTGACTTGTGAGACAGGTTTTACCTGCTTTTAGTGTATCTCTGTCGGCATCAAGGTTGGGCTCCACAATAATGTGGGTACTGTCAGGACTCTTGTTTTTACTCTGAATAAATAAGTCCACTAATTTGCATGATATTGCTTAGGACGTTTTGTTACTTAATTTGTGGACATTAAATTTAAATCAAATTTCAAAGACTCCTTGCAGGTGAGGAGTTGACAAGCTGGCAAGATCTGTAACAGAAGCCTAATGTAAGGACCTGCCTTTCTCCTAAGGAAGCAGAACTCTTGAAACAGGCTTTTGTGTGTGTGTGTGTGAAGCTGCCATTATTAACGAGAATCACTAATAAACCATATCTTTGAGGCTGCTTGACCCGTGTAATCTTAATAGCGGTGACGTTTCATTTTACTGCATTTTTTAAAATGCCTTTTTCCTCTCCCCCTTGATAACCGTCAGTTGTTTTATGTCTTTTTTAAGCTGGCAAAGCACAAAATTTTTGACAAAAGTTATGAAATGAGGCATCCTTTAAAAGTTGACTTGGGTCCATCCCATTCAATCTTGACCAGTATTTTAGTCTTGAGATTCAACTCAGCGTCTTTGCTACCAACACCGTGTTCCTTTTTTTAGACCTGCCAGGCATTTAAACCAAACATCCATCTGGCAATATAGGAGAGCGTTAACCCTGATGTATTTTTAAAAAATCTATTTGGATGCCACCCAGTTCTAACTAATTCTAGACAATTTCTTTGAAGAAAAGCTCAAGAAAATGTCCATTTATTATTTTAATACCCGTTGTATAAAAATGGACAATGAGGTTTCATTTCCCCCCCCCCTTTTTTTAAACTAAACTTCAGATCTGTCAAGCTTCTTTTATATACTGTTGTAAGTCAATAAGTAGATTTAGTTGCTTTAAAGGTAGCCTTGTTTTATTGTTTGTAAAACTTGCTATAATAACCAATCTCTTTTTTTTAAAAAAAATATCATTTTCTATTTTTGTGATAGAAGCTGTCCAGAGTTATTCTGCAGTCAAGCAGCCTCTAAATCTCGTAAAGAAATAAAAAGTAACATTAGCTAAACAATCAATATTGATTTCATTTTATTTGGTGAAACTTTTAATTTCTATCTTCTGTAACGGGAATTGGCCCTAATAAACTGGCTCACCAGGGCATCTGACAGACTGCCCGTTCTCGCAGAATTACTGCTATCCAGAAAAATTGGAAGAGGTAGCAGTAGCTATGCTGCCTTCCACCCCTACATAAAAGGCAGAATACGAATCTAACAAATACATCACATCTCCCATTCAGCTTCAGAATATCCTTCTGACCGAGGAAGCAAGTCTTTTAAGAAGCCAAACCCCTCCAAAGAATTAAAGTTGAAATCTTGAGAACATTTTAAATAGACACAGGATTGCAACTTCTCAGGAACCAAACCCCCCCACCCCGATGCATTAACCAAACATTACTTAGGTAGAGAGCGATTTTTAGAGGAGGGAAAAAAATCTTCAAAATTCTTCAGGTCACGCAAATAAGTGCAATCTTTAGACAGCTCAACAGGATAGGGAAGTTTGCTAAATTGCCTCAGGCAAAGCATTTTTCAGACTGAGTCCTCCCTCTACAAGTTGGAAATGGTGAGAAGTTAAACAATATAGCCAAGGAAGGAACAAGCGAAGGAGGAGGTGACTTCGTGCATTAACAAATCACTGCTAATGTAATTGGCATATATATAATTCAGACTTAGAATATATACATATATATACTTGCAAGGTCAACTCTCCTAAAAGGTAAAGACACATTGGTCCTTTTTTTCTCTTTCCAGACGGTGTGCCAGAAATAACTATCAGTGAGTAACTTGTAATTTTTATGGACTACTGATACAGCAATATTGGATCAACCCAGAAATTATGAATTGTCATCAAGTAGAACATCTATAGTAACGCTGCATCTCTGTCGGTTCTCCATAAACTGAGAAAGATGGAATTATGAACTGGAGTTTAATTGATGCCTTTTACGGATCTGAACAAAAACTCTCCTGGATGAAATAAATAAGCTACTTGTGATTTTGCAAGGTTTATGCTTTGGGAAAACTTGAAAGCTATTTTCTGCCTATTGATGGCTCTTTTAGATTGCAATCTCTTGAGACAGGCATACGTCAGCCAGCTCTGTCACTCATGTATCATAAAGTATAAAGATGTTCTAGAAAGAAATGCTACTTGCAATATATTGAGCTTTCCGTATTGCTTTTCCAAATAAACCAACAACAACTGGAGCTTCTCAGTCAGCTGCCATCATCTTCACCGTTCCACCCAGGTTATCATCGGATAACGCTCTGCCATGATCTTTCTTAATTGAGTAGTATGGCTTCTGTCTCTCGTTTCTACAACACAGGAAACCTGAGAGCGGGGAGGAAAGCATATTGAGTTTCAGGAACCTAAATCAGGGCTTTGGAAAACAATTGATCTCAATCTTTTTTTTTAATGACCCTGTAATCCCTTGCATCAGGGTGGAGTCGGGGCGAGTGAATGGAGCGGAGAGTTTACTGGCAGAATGCCCTTCCTGATGCCTACACGAATCTCACAGCAGATATTTTGTCCTTGCTCCCAGAGAAAGAAATATCTGCCACCACACAGGATCAAACTCACAGCCTTCTCACACAGAGGCAAGAGTTCCACTTATAAGCCACCACACCTCTCCCAATTGATCTCAGTCATAAAATGAAGGTAGGCAGGAATTTATGAAATTCCGTAAACATATTTTAATGGGTTGTAATCACTGCCAATCCTTATTCCACCCCCTGTTCCCAGTTACCCAGTCCCTTGAATTTTTCTCCAGGAAAAATTTGTTAGGATGGAGCCTAAATTTTTTTGCCCACTTTGAGGTTTTCACTGTGTGGTGTTACAATAATGGGGGGGGGGATACAGACTTGTATTTTAAGAGCATTTTAAGCCTTCCCAATGATGGGCAGAATAAAGAGACATTAACACGGGAACTGGGAAGAAATTAAATACTGCTAGGGTACAATTGTGGCAGTAAGTTGGGAGTAAGGAAGGTAAAGGTAAAGGTTCCCCCGCACACGTGTACTAGTCGTTTCCAACTCTAGGGGCCGGTGCTCATCTCCGTTTCAAAGCCGAAGAGCCAGCGCTTGTCCGAGGACGTCTCCGTGGTCATGTGGCCGGCATGACTAGATGCCAAAGGCACACAGAACGCTGTTACCTTCCCACCGGAGCGGTCCCTGTTTTTCTACTTGCATTTTTACGTGCTTTCGAACTGCTAGGTTGGCAGAAGCTGGGATGAGTAACAGGCGCTCACTCTGCTACGCGGCACTCGGGATTCGACCCGCCAAACTGCCGACCTTCTGATCAACCAGCTCAGCATCCTAAACCACTGAGCCACTGCGTCCCTATTGGGAGTAAGTAGGAACCTGCTGTACTCTTAGTACTGTCTATCTTGCAACTCTGCCTTCCTGTTTTTTGAAAGCATTCAAGAAAGCTTATGAAACCAAAATGCCAAATCTAAAATCAAGAATAAAATAAATGCAGTGAAATTCAAGGCATCTCAAAACAATTTAAGCAATATATATTTAGGTATGTATTTATAAATGTAGTATATGCAGGGCTTTTTTTTCTCATAGAACGCTCAGAACGGA
Source organism: Vipera berus (assembly GCF_964194415.1). NCBI lineage: Eukaryota > Metazoa > Chordata > Lepidosauria > Squamata > Viperidae > Vipera > Vipera berus. The sequence goes on along the minus strand of NC_138207.1, from coordinate 103,775,063 downwards.
GTTCCGGCACCTTTTTTTGGATGGAACCTTGTAGGGTAGGCAAGGCGGGTTGTATGACATGTGTGAGTTCTGGCACCTTTTTCTTTCACAAAAAAAGCACTGAATATATGTATACAAGTACCGTATACTGTTTTACTAGAGTTTTACTAAGATTTATGGATAGCCAACTAGAAAAGATTCATGGATGATTGGTTTTGTATGCAGCAAGGCTATTTTGTGGTAATAATTAACTATACTGTTGTTGTTTTAACTATTCAGTTGTATCTGATTCTGGGCGACTTTATTGGCAAGTGTCTTATATTAGATTATTGGTTTTGCTTGCAGCAAGGCTACTATAGGCATAAAAAATGGGGGAAATACAGAAATACCCACAATGGAGTAGACTGTAAAAATGGTAGAACTTGAAATGGCTAAATTATCTTATCCAATTAGGAAAGGAACAATAACTATTTTTAATAGAAGATTTCTAATCTTTCTAAGCCTTTATGCAATCTTTTGCTGAAGCTGAGCAAAAACAAATGGATGATTTCAAGGTTGACTGATTAAAAAGGAAAGAAGGGGACCAAGATATGCAATGCGGGAGGGTGAAGATGGTCCTTATTCTTTTGTTTGTTAAGTGCTGCCAAAACATTGCTTTAAATATTTTTCCTTTCCCCTCTTTCCTTTTCCTTTCTCGTTTTCCTTACTCTTTTTCTTTCTCATGTTTGACGTTTCCATAATTTTCATCTTACGTAAAGGTTCCTCAGTTAAAAATTACATATTAAAAAGACACCTCCAATCCATCTTCAAGCCAAATACCATCTTTGGTCGTGTAAATTAAGAGCATCCCATAGATAGAGCTTTCAGGATTATCCTCTTGAATCCAAAGCTAAGTTGTTTGATTGAATTGCTAGAAATCTAACTCCTTCCATAGCTCAGAAGTATTATATGCGGAACTTGGCGGAGTGCAGTTAAAATGGCGTCTGACTGAGCTTTTTCCTCCTTGCTTACCTCACTGGTGAATAAATCAGCTCTCACGTATGGTTGTTCTTGTCTGATATCCAAGATTCTGGAACAAAGAGATGTTTATGTAAGATTGTAGCTAGTTCAGTCTCACAGGCAAGAAGCAATAATGGAGTTTTTGGCAGGATTTCTGCAAGCCAATCCAGGCCCGTGTGAATAAAGAACCATGGAAATTAAGAAAGTTTAAAGAAAGTCTACCCCGGGGCCTTTGTGTTGCACTGTTTCCATTGCTTAGAGAGTAGCTATTTTGACAAAGCGTTTCTCGGTTTCCGTGTATTTTTCTTAAATGGAGATTTATTTATTTATTTAAAAACGGAAGTTGCTATGTTGATAGGACACCTTGAACGTTTTAGGTTAGTGACTGGTAGCTACAGCAGAATAGACGAAGTGACCTTTTCCTTCCTCTTCAGATGCAAAAATGTCCTTTCTGACCTCCCACCTGTGCTGGCAGAGAAGGCCTACTTTGGATCCATCGGTGAAAGAAGTCCGACTATTGGGATCCAGAAGAAGAGCTGTCTCTGCTGTAGCACTCATCCTGTGGAACATCTAAGTAAGGTAAGATCCACCTTCACCCTCCTATCCTTCCACAAGGACTTGAAGACCTGCGGGTTGATCTTGGGTTCAAAATGGGGGAGCTCCACACTGGAGGTGGCTGCTGGATTGAGGGCAAACTCCACCTCCTCTCTGCTCTCCACCCACCCATCTTGTTGGTTCTCCTATTGGTGTGTTCTTACTTTTATTGTTCTATGGTTTTGCTTCTGTTTATACGCCTTTCATTTTTTCTTCCCTTGTATTATTGTAAGCCAACTACGGTAGCCCCATGATGAGATAGATGGCAAATAAATTTAACAAATAAATACATTTTCCACGTATTCTAGACATGGAGGATTTTCATGGGCAAAGTAGTTGGCTTCATACCACATCAGAATCTCCACTAAAGCCAACCTCTTGGTGACTATCGGGGCACATCTAGATGGGTTTCCTGGCGATAACCGTGCATATTCTTTTGTTTCATTCAATCTTTTCAGCCTACTATACAGGTTGGTGGATTATGGTCCCCATCAAAGTCAAACCGCGGTTTAGGCTACCTTGCTTCCTCGCGAGCTAAGGTCTCCAATAGCTTTGAAATCTCCCCTGGACAATCGGCGATTGTGACAGTGAATTTACACACTCTGTTATCCAGAGTAAGGGCGTGATCCAAGCACTGCCTCATCTGAGGGAGTTCCATGTTTCCATTGCTCACAGCAACAGCCACTCTGAAACAAGGTGAGAAAATGAAATAAACCATTTTTCTCCCATAGCTGATTTGATAGATTTAATAGGACCAAGGATTAAAATATACCATATGGTTCCCTTTGACCATCTGTAACAATAGCCTTCTAGTAAATGCCTTCAATATTTGTACACCTTTGTCTCCATACCTACTCAGCTCCTCCCGTTCTTCTAGATTCGACACTTATAATAATCCATTTACTGGATTATAATTTCCATCATCCTGTTCATGTGGACTCAACTACCAGAAGAATACAGGGCTGGAGAAAACTAGTTTACAGGTTAAAAAACAAACAAACCCAGTTTCTGATTTTAATTCCTTTGAATGAATCTTGGGCCAATAAAGCAGGAGATTTTGGAGATCAAAGTTCTCCAGAATGGAGTGGACTAAAATGTCTCTTTCTCTTGCCTCATTCCAAGTGAGGGTAGGCTAGTCCTTCACCCATTTTTTTTAGGAGGAATATTTATAAACAAAACCAGCACAGGTTTTGTTCCATCTTATTATTTTACACCACTTGGGAAGGCCTAGCAAGGAGTTGAAAAACATCATCTGCTGAACTTCCATGCTCAAGGAAGTCTGTAGTAATAGACAGCAGATGCTTTTCAGGGTAAAATTTCTACTTAGGAATTATACTTTTTTTTAATTTCATACACCTGCCTTTCTGTTTCTTCAATACCTGGCCAAAAGGAGTAAAACACAAGTTACTTCCTGTCTTGTCCACATACTCCCACTTGCAGTTCTGGTGGATATGGCCCGTCTCCAAATACTGCTAATTTTAGAGCCATCTGACCCACCTACCACTAACTCAGGGATGGAAAAAATGTAGGAAGCATTTGCATCATTCCCCCCCACACACACATCCGTTCACCCTAGCATTAAGACAGTCCAAGGATTTGATGTATCCTTTGAAGGACCACACCTCAAGAATTACAGAGTAGGGTAGGGTTAAGATTTCAAGATTCCGTGAACTTGGATGGGGAGAATAGTGACAGTGTAATTTTTGCCATTTCATTCTGTGCATTTTAACTAGGCGTTTCTCAGAATGATCCATGGATTTCATCAGATTCTCAAAGGGGACAGAAACGGTTAAGAACTCCTGGAAGGGATTTTTAAAGGATTTCTAACAGATAATGCTAAAACTAAAACCATCATGACTAGGACATAAAGCATAGAATAATAGGGTTGGAAGGGGCCTTGAAGATCTTCTAGTCCAACCCCTGGCCAAGTCAGGAGAGCTTTTACCATCCCGGATAAATGATTGTCTATTTTTTTTTCTTGGAATGCCACCAGCGATGGAGCACCCACATCTGTCCCCACATCTAGATAAATTTGGAGATGTTGAAGACTACTTGGTGTAAAACAGAACCTTGAGGTGCCCCCCCACCCCATTTCACACTTCCCTCCATGTAGATGTAGTTCCATTGAGAACTACCTGCTGGTAGTATACAGTCAAAAATTTGCTCCTGAAACGAATTAGCAGATAGGGCTCATATTTGCAAATTGTATTTTAAAATGACCCCCCCCCCCCACCAAACCAAAGGGAGTAACTATGACTCTTACAGTTCAATTATATGGCCTGGGTGTCTCCTCATGGCGACTGCTGGAGAAACTGCGGGTGGACTACTTGCACCCCTAATACTGGAGCTAAGATGCAGGCCACACACACACACAAACACACACACACACACACACCTTGCCGGATTACCCCTTGCAAGGGGTTAACTGCTGGTTGTGTCAAATAGAAAGAAAAAGAAGTCTTTGTCCCTTTCGATCACAAGAGTCCAGAGTAGACTTTCTCTCCTACATGAAGAGGTCTCTTGGCTTGCTCCATGTATACTCTGACAGCTTGGGACAAGGCTTGCTTAATGTTTACCCAAACACTCTGTAGGGACGTCATCCCCCTGACTTAAGAGTCTGTGAGAAGGGGGGCTCCTGTGGGTACTCGGGCATAGGAACAAATTCCCTGCCAGTTGCTATCTTAAATGGGGTCAGACTGGTGCCACCATGAATGGTATTATTGTAGGCTAAAGGAAGGAATTGGTAGTTCCCTCCCTTCCATTCAGGACAGAGCACAGAGGCGTTGCTTGAGCAGTGTCCGCAAGATTGTCTGGATGCTACACGTCCTCTTCACGACCTGTTTTCCTTGTTCCCTTCGGGGCGGAGGGAGGGGGGCTCCGTGGTATCCGAAGCAGGGCATCCAGATTCAGCCACAGCTTTGTCCCATACAGTACCAACCTTGTGAACTCTCAAGCTTCCTTCTTCCATTACGCATTCAAGACGGACAGCGATTAATATTTATATGTTACTTACACGTCAGGATGTAGCTCTATACATATGGCGTGTATAGGAGGCTTTAAGTGGGCGTTATGTACGTGTACACCTTGAGAGGCAGCAGCTAAATTTCATTTTTTAAATGGGTGCCACTGTGCCCACAGGAAAAAATGACAAGGTTATCTAATCTAATTAATTAGTCTGTTGATAGTTAACGTAGGATCTAAGGTACTGTTCCACCATTGCGTTTGCACGTTCAGCCGACGGAAGAGAGATGGAGGTGCCAGTTGGACAATTGCTTCCACTAACAGATCTTCTTGCCTCCTGTGTTCCTGTGGGCTCCAGTTCCCATCATTGCGGAGCCTCAGTATACCCAGATTCTACTGCCATCCTGGCAAAACACAATGCCGAATGAGTAGCTGCCGTACGTGTTAAGCACCTGATAGAGTCCCCCGGAGGATGACAAGGTTCTACAATGACAATGACTATCTCTTGAAGACGGGGATGTTAAAGGAAGAGCTCCTTGCAGTACTGGACACCCCCCCACACACACACTTCCCAGGTCATGCATCAGGAGCCATAAAGTAGTGCCTCAATTCATCAACCGTCCATCAAATGGACAACCACGATGTCCTAAACTCAAGACGTTTAAGTTGGTTTCGTTTTATGGAATTAAGAGAATCTGACAAAATTAGCCTTCCAAACTCTCAACTAGCTCTCCTTTATCAGCTTCCGAGAGAAGCAGCAGCTTGAAGCAGGAGATTTATTTAACAGAATAACCGAGTCGGAAGGGACTACGGTGGTCTTCTAGTCCAGCCCCCTACTTTTCTTTTTGACTTGGAAATAAATGTCCCCTTTGCTTTCTGGATGTCGAGCTCAACAGCTGGAGACCAAGAGAGACTAGCTTGCCCAAGCAGATGTTTTTTCTGGTGAGAATAAGAAAGTGGTTTTTCCTCGTTTGAGATATCTCGGTAATCTCTCAATCAAACCCCGATACTCTGCTAGGCTTCTGAGATCAGCCAAGATCAACTAGAAGTTCACCAACCAAATTGCAGGAAGATAATTCTCCGTTGAGTCAAACTCAACTCTCCTGGCATAATGTTGCAGTTCTGCAGTCTAGTGTACAACCTTGAAGTTCCTTGGGTGGCCGCCCAGTCCAAGCACTAAGCTATCCCCAGATAATATCAATAACATACAAAACTGAGCTTTTGGATAATTTTATACCTTTTGCCCTTTAATTCTGGCAGTTTCCCAGACACCAGGGCAGCCAGTGCAATTGCTCCTTCTATGTCGACAGCAACACGTTCGTATTCCAGCAACCTCAGCATAGAAATCAAGACGTCCTCTTCCCTGAAGGAGGAGAACAGCAGTTATTCAAAAGTATTGCACTGAACAGAGCAAGGCTCATCTTTGTCACACCCAGTACAGGGTAAAGTCCTTGACTTACGATGGGATATCTGGAAATGCACGAGGTTTCTCAACCTGACGTTTTGTAGCTGCAGTGGATTTTAGTAAGGTAAAGGTAAAGGTTCCCCCGCACATGCGTGCTAGTCGTTTCCGACTCTAGGGGCCGGTGCTCATCTCCGTTTCAAAGCCGAAGAGCTTGTCCGAGGACGTCTCCGTGGTCATGTGGCCGGCATGACTAGACGCCAAAGGCGCACGGAACGCTGTTACCTTCCCACCGTAGTGGTCCCTATTTTTCTACTTGCATTTTTACGTGCTTTCGAACTGCTAGGTTGGCAGAAGCTGGGACGAGTAACAGGCGCTCACTCTGTTACGCGGCACTCGGGATTCAACCCGCCAAACTGCCGACCTTCTGATCGACAAGCTCAGCATCCTAACCCACTGAGCCACCGCGTCCCTTCGGATTTTAATTCTAGTAAAAAAAAAGTGATTTGAATCGCTTAGTTTCCTTCTTCTTAAAGCTCCGTGGTCTGAGCTGAAAGGGATGATATTCAGGTATAACATAGACAGCTGGCAACTAAATTACCAAGGAGTTGCACTCACACCTGGGAAGGCAGTTCAGATTTGGAACTCATATGGGAGGGGTTTATTCAAGTTTAAAGGGACAAATTACATAATTAGGGTGCAACTCACCATAAATGGCACGCCCATCTTTAAAATGCAAGGTTTTCCTTGCATAACTAGAAAAGAAAAACCAGGGACCTTGTGTTCAGTAGGGAATGGAGATAAGAGATGATCTGACATGGGGAGCAAACACCAAAGTTGTGATGAAGAGAGCACAGCAGAGGCTCTACTTCTTGAGAATTCTCAGGAAGCATCATCTCTCAAAGGACCTGTTGTTGGCATTCTACCACTGTACCATAGACAGCCTGTTAACCTATGGTCTGTGTGTGTGGTTTGGGAGTTGTACAGTCAGGGAAAAAACAATGCTGTCCAGGGTCTAAAGACTGCGGAGAGAATAATTGGGTGTACTCTTCCTACTTTAGATCAAATCTATGCCTCCAGGTGTTATAAGAAAGCTGTGGAGATTGTGCAGGATTGTACGCACCCCAGAAATGATCTCTTTCAGCTTCTGCCTTCTAGAAGGAGGTATAGGGTCATAAAGACCAGGACTAGCCGCTTGAGAAATAGTTTTTATCCAAAAGCGGTTTTGGCTTTGAATGCAGCAGAATGCAGTTTCTGAGAGAACTTCTGTATTTAGTTTTTACAGTGTTAGAGTGTTTCTAGGGGTTAAATGTGTATATGTGGGGTGGGGTGGCTGGTATGTTGATATGTATTTTGTTGTTTTTGTTGGGTTTTGTGGGGTTGATGTGGATTTTTCAATTTCGTTGTTCTGTATGGGACAATGACAATAAAGATTATCATATCGTATCGTAACTCAACACGCCTCTCAGAGGCACAGGGAAAACTGCTAGTGTTCTGTTCTCTGGGCCCAACAAATCTGTTGCTTCTTCTCAGTCCAGTATTTCTGGATATGAACCTACATTAGATTCCAAGGTGAGATATAGGAGGTTTCATGCATTTGTGAAGAACCAGCTGTTGCGAAACATTGGACACGTTCCTTTTGAGTGCCAACTGCAGAAAAGTCTGCTTGCTTAGATTATTTCAGAACTAAATAATACTGGGGCCTTAATGTTTTGCAGGGAACAAACCTGCATCTCATTAATCATAGATTTATAGGGCTGGAAGGGCCCTTGGAGGTCTTCTTGTCCAACCCCTTGCCCAAGGCAGGAGTCCTTATAGCAGTGATGGCAAACCTTTCAGAGTGCCCAAACTGCAATCCAAAACCCATTTATTTATCGCAAAATGCTAACACAGCAATTTAATCTGAATACTGAGGTTTTAGTTTAGAAAAAAAAAAACAACTCCTACATTAACATCTTTTGTCTTAAAAGAAAAACACAGTAGCAAAGCTTTCAGTGACACAAGCAACTTTTTACTGAAAGGTGAAAGTTTGCATTTGGCACGCTTTTGAACAATGAATGTGATTTTTGCTGTTGTATGCATGCTGGTATTTTGTCTAACCTTGGCTCATAGTTTGTACGTTTGAGGGCAACACATGCAACACTCAGGCCATCTGTTGGTCTGCTTCTGGTGTCAGATTTGATATAATTCAAAGCTGAAAACAGCGTGCTCGCTCCGGAGGCTTGTTTTGACTAGGAAGGGGCCTGAGAAATGGCTTTTTTCTGTGAAATCTTAGCCAAAGAGGGAGGCGCATGTGCCCATAGAGAGGGCTCCAAGTGCCCCCCTCTGGCACGCATGCCATAGGTTCGCCACCACTGCCTTATAGCATCCTGGACAAATGGTTGCCCAATCTTTTCTTGAAAACGTCCAGAGATGGAGCACCCACATCTCTAGAAGGCAATCTGTTCCATTGATTGTTCTATCAAGGAAATTCCTCTTTAGTTCCAGGTTGGAAATCTTTCTCTGAGCTGCTTCCACCCATTGCTTCTTGTCCTATCCTTAGGTGCTGCGGAGAATTAATAGACCCCAACCCCTTCCCTGCAATAGCCCTTCAAGTATTGGATGATGGCTAGCAAGCCAAAGGCCAAAGAGAATTGAATATTGAGATCAGATTGGGGTTAACTGCAGGGATGATGACTTGCTATGGACATGTCCTATTTTCTTTGAATCTACTTGTCTATTTGTATTCGTTTTATATTTTATATATTTGTGCCGGCGGGTGACTCCCAGGGGGAGAGCATTCTCAGTGGGCGCGCCTGCCCTATGGAATCAGCTGCCGGTGGAACTCCGGATCGCCCCCGACCTTCGTTCGTTTCGCCCGTACCTAAAAACCTGGCTATTTGAGCTGGCCGGCCTGGACCTGAGGGGTTTTTAAGGTTTTAAATTCAATTTTAAAGTGTTGGGGCTATTAATTTAATTGTATTTTAATCTGTATATTGTATTTTTTTTTAATTTGCCCTGTAAACCGCCCTGAGTCCTTCGGGAAAAGGGCGGTATATAAATCGAATAAAATAAAATAAAATAAATAAAATATGGTCAAATGACTGCATCTATAGGGTTTCCATTCTACGTTCTTCTGGATAGGAATCAATTATATCCCAATTAGAATCTGCCTGCTCCCCATTTAAGCTCAGATCTATTTTGTACCCAAGTCAGAAAACCCAATCTATGGGTTGGTTCTCAAGATCACCTGGAAACACCCCAAAACGTAAGCACCACAAATGCTAATTTTTAATCAGAGTAAAGCGTTGCCTTCACATACCTCACCGTTACAACTTTATCAACCCAGTTCCCTGTCAGTTGAAAAGAGTTGGTGCCAAAACCACTCAATTCTGAAAAACGAAGCAACAAAAGAAAGAAGAAAACAAGGAATACATGAATACTTTTACGCACTGGTTATAAAATAAATGCTAAATCAACGTACAAGGTTTGACTGTTTTGTAGTCTAATGTTAGAATTCAGGCAAGGCTATTGCAAGGTCCAGAAAAAAATCTTTCAAGTTGTCACCGGTTATTCTGAGATTAAGGACCAGTCAAAAGAGTAGCACAAAGCGAGACGTAGGATGGACAATCAAGGCCAAAAGATAACCAGAGGGGTAAAAAGATAGGAAGAAACCGGGGATATGAAAGAAATTGAATACAACTATCTAGATTTAATCGTCAGAATTGCCTCTGAAGCAACCATCCAAAGCGCTACTTTTAAGTCCATGGCATCAAGTCTTAATGAAAATTATTCTGGCCGTGTTCTTCAGAATCACGATATTTTTACAAGGGAATTTAATGTTTTTTTTAACTGTTTCCTTATTTGCACAGAAAGAGAAGGGTGAGAGAAAGTTTTTTTAAAAAACCCACTTGGGAGAGGAAACTAAGCCTCAGGGGAGACAGATTGAAGCGCGGGGGGGGGGGGGGGAAGAGCAAGATTTTTCCTGCTCTGTAGAACATCCTCCGTTCAGAGACCAGAATGGACCCAACTCGGTTAGCCTTTTGTAAAAGCACCCAGTTTATGTTCCTTAGTCTGGGGTGCTGAATGTGGCCAGCGCCCCCGTTTCCTGGCTATATCGCTAAAAAGCCAGATACATCTTACTCTCGTGTATCTTGAATTGGCAGTTTGTAATGTTGTTACTGTTTTTGTTTTAAAATGTTCATATATATATATACATATATATATAATTTTTAATCCTAATATCTTTTTCTCAACTGTTAAGCTACCCAGAATCATTGACCGAGATCAATGGCCATAGAAAATGAACAAACGAACAAACAAATGAACAGTTAAGCCTTGTTTGAAGGAGATAGAACCCCTTTTAAATCTTCGGTAGATTTAATCTTTTTCTGATATCACTAGTAAGTAGTATGTAAGTAGCCTACAATTGGATATTTTATTGTTTCTGGCCATATGGCTGTAACAAACTGATCTGATTGGATATCACTGGTGCTTCTAGCGATAGCTCTGGAGTTCTAAGATACGGGAAAATAGATTTCAAGGGAATACTGGAGGAAAGCTTCCTCACAAGTAAACCAATTGTTAGTACAATAGCTGTTGCTGGAAAGCTATCATTTGGGAGTAGCTAACAACTCTATTAATTCTGTAACAAAGCGGTGAACGTTATACTATGCAATTCATTTCGTTAGTTGTTAGTACATTACTGTCTTCATTTGGTGCACTGTTTTTGTTCTTTTTAATTTTGCCGGTCAACTGAATAAATGTTACTGACTGATGTATCATTCTGGGGTAGTTTAATTAGATTCCTGCCCTGAGCAGAGCATGAGATAAAACAGCCTTTACAAACCATCTTTTGGGGTTTGTCAGCCAGCTGTAGCCCAAGATAAGCCCGCGAGAATTGCAGTTGCTAAAAATGCTACCGCATCACAATGTTTAGAATTTCAATTGCCTGCTGTGGAGAATTAAATTTTCCCAGTTTTCATTTTTGGCACGTTTCCCCGTTTAAAAGCAGTCTCAAACAGGGGATGTTAAAACAGGGTTAAAAAAAAAAGCTTTTTTTTTCTTCCCCTCTGGTTTTTTAATAGTTTTACTCCCGGCAGAGGAAAGACAGAAGCAAACCTACAATACAGGGAGTCAGCCTGTTTGAAGTAATGCCATAGAAATAAAATGCTGTGTATAATATTGTAGTAAAAAATGTTAGCTTTTGCCCTGTTGTTGCAGCGGTAAACAGGTATTAAGTCACTGATAGTCCTTTGGCTATCCCACTTGAATTAGCCTCAAGTGGTGCTTAAAATCGAATTATCACTTGAACCAGAGATTTCTATGGGAAACAACCAGCTTCTGCAAGCTAAACCAGGACGGGCTTGAAGGAAATGAATCATCCTTGCCCCTCAGAGGCCTTTCTCCCTTTCAAAGGAGAGTTTACAATAGGAAGTCTCCACCCTCTTGCAACTCAACCTAAGATTTCCTACAGAGCCTCACCCAACTTTCTACGTTATGGTTTTTTTTTTGCAGCTCAAACAAGTAGCTGGCATAGAAAAATCACACACACACACACACACACACACACACACACACACCCCGCTAGTTTTAAACAAAACTTCACGGTTTCTGCAATTTAAGCAAGCAGTTACATCTGGAAAATCCCGCCTTTTTGCCCTTCCACTCCCACCCCAAAACCAGCATTTTAGCAGACAGGACCAGTTTTTCCAACCCACAAGCCACACCGTGGAATGCTCCCCGTCTCGCAGACTTCAAATTTATAGTTTTCTGAGAACGCCTCTCATCTTTGCGAACCAACCAAGGAAGAGTTGGGGCGGTGCTCCATCCTAAGGATTTACAGCTGGAGAGATTTGACCCCCCCCCTCTCTCTCTTAGATGCTGCATTCCTTGTGCCTTTTAAGTTATTTGTTTGGAAGGCTGAGTAAAGGGAAAGTATATCCAGAGTAAGCGACTCTCTGCTTTTTGCGAGCAGAGGACTGGGAGATGAAATAATGAAGGCCAATCTCCACATTTTTTTTTCTTCCACCAGTGTAAATGCCCCCAAATTATAATTATTTTCTCCTCCTCCTCCTCCTCCTCCTCCTCCTCCTCCTCCTCCTCCTCCCCCCTCCTCCTCCTCCTCCTCCTCCTCCTCCTCCTCCTTCTTCTTCCAAAACTTCATGAAAACTGGCCATTGGTGACTTTGCTAGTTGCTGCTAGAAAACTAGGACTGACCCTTAAAAATCCTTCTGTGTCCAAAAGACTAATTTGAAAGTTATACTCTGTTTGTGCCATGGTACTTATTTATACATCTTTCTGTTAGTTATCCTGGATATTATTATTATTTTTTTAAAAAAATGCTGTCAAACAAGCAGGGTTTGTTTTCAAGAAGAGCGCTGCCTGACTTTCCTACTGCAAAACATTATGCAACTTAAAAATATCCACTGTTTTTCTTTAATTGCTATCAGAAAGAAAGAAAGAAGAAAGAAAGAAAGAAAGAAAGAAAGAAAGAAAGAAAGAAAGAAAGAAAGAAAGAAAGAAAGAAAGAAAGAAAGAGAAAGCAAGGAGGAAGGAAGGAAGGAAGGAAGGAAGGAAGGAAGGAAGGAAGGAAGGAAGGAAGGGAAGGAAGGAAGGAAGGAAGGAAGGAAGGAAGGAAAGGAAGGAAGGAAGGAAGGAAGGAAGGAAAGGGAGGGAGGAAGGAAGGAAAGAAAGAAAGAAAGAAAGAAAGAAAGAAAGAAAGAAAGGAAAGAAAGAAAGAAAGAAAGAAAGAGAAAGAAAGAAAGAAGAGAACAAGAAGAGAGAGAAAAAAGAGGAAGGAAGGGAGGGAGGAAAGAAAAAAGAAAGAGAAAAGAAAGAAAGAGAAAAGAGAACAAGAAAGGAGATAGAGAAAAAAGAGGAAGGAGAAAGAAGGAGAAAAAGAAAGAAAGAGAAAAAGAAAGAAAGGAAAAGGAAAGACTTTCTTTCTCATAATAAAGGCTAAGTGGTAATCCAGGAAGACTAATTGCCATTTAATATGAATATAAATTTATCTATGATCTCATGTCCGTTTTTTGTATGCCTAGAGATGCCATCCAGGGCATCTTTTAAAGAAAGGAAAACTGTAGCTCAATTGAGCAGTAGTTCATTTTCTTGTCAGATTTCAACTCTGGCAGAGTTGAGTCAGGATTACTCCAAGTATTAGCTTATACACAGAATCCTCCAACCTGCTCTTTTTATAACAATGGGGTGAGCGAGAGAATGGCCAGGGACACGCCGCAATACAGCAACTCCGATTAATTGCCTTGCCTACCGTCTTATCACAAAACGGCCTCATTCACGACTTAGAATGACATAAGCTGCCTTTACATATATATTTTTTTCTGCACAGCTGAATGTGCTTAAACTCCTCCATCCTTCAGTTTGCAGAAATCTCCGTCATCTTGAAATTTCCTACTTGCCAATTGCTCTCCCGTCTCAGTTGCCTCTGGCTTCCCAGTCACTCCGGTCCCCTACAAAATTTGCAGACCTTCAGGCTGTCTTTGAAGAGGGCTGGAAGACATAGGAAGACATCTCCAGAAATGCCTCTGAGCCTGTCCCACTCATGGAGTAGGGAGTAGGAGGAAGACAAAGTTGTATGGACGCAAAAGAGGTTCCCGGGAATATTTGCACAATAGTTTCAGTCGAGAGAGAAAAGGCCCAAATCTTTTACCTCTGTAAAATTGAGGGTGGCTGGAGGTGTGATCTTGAACAGGTTGTCCTATCTTTAATGACTGCTGATCTACGGGGATGTTCTCCAGTTCTACACCCTGAGGAACAGGAAGCAAACAAGAGCAGGGTTTCAGTTGAGCGCACACATATTGCACCTCCAAAGGCCAGTGCCTTTCACAGCTCCACAAATTTCCAAATAGTTTATATTTAAGAATACTCTTTCATTTTCCCCTCTGGGCTCTTTGGTTCTCCTGCAGAAACTTTAGACTCGACACTCTTAGGGTGAAATTAAAATGTATCCCAAAACATAATGACCACCTTCCTACTGCTACCCATTGCAAGGAACAGCCCTTATCTAGTGTCGGTCTATATTTCTGGAAAGGAGAATAATTGTACACTTCTTATGGTATGAAGCCATTCCCCACCATCCAGTCAGAGCTGAAGAAGCTTCTTGGATGAGAAGCGAAACGTCTTCAAAGAAAAACAAGGAAGTCCAGTTGCCTCCTGAAAAAGCACCTTGGGGACAACCATGACTTGGATGACTGAGAATCACCATAGATATATGAAGTAGAGCTTCACACCATCTGAGTTGGTTCCCCATCACTCTAAACCACCAAGGGAGAGAAATCACCAACAGTCATAACTAACCCAACTTGGCATGTTTGCAAATGCATTTGCTAGAACTTGGAGAGTCCATGTGGTTTTATGGTTAGGGTGCTAGACCAGGGGTAGGCAACCTTGGCTCTTTTATGACTTGCGGACTTCAACTCCCAGAATTCCTGAGCCAGTGTGGGGGAACGATGGCCCCTTCATGACTTGTGGACTTCAACTCCCAGAAATCCTGAGCCAGCAGGGGGGAAACTTTGGCCTCTTCATGACTTGTGGACTTCAAGTTGAAGTCCACAAGTCATAAAAGAGCCAAGGTTGCCTACCCCCTTGCTAGACCAATAGTGGAGAGATCAAAATTCAGCATTTCAGCTGTGGCTTTGCAGGATCAAAATATCATAATGCTTCTAGAGGGCATCTACTTTGAAGAAGGTGACTTAAGAAATTCCTGTGCTCAAAAAACTGGGGAAACTCTACTGGCAATTCCGCTTCCTTGTTTTAATCTTGTGTTCACCAGTCCACATTACAAGGAGGCGAAGGGAAAGAAGATGGCTCTGTTTCCTGTTATCCTACTGAGATTTAGTATCTTTCTCTTCCTTGGTTCGGCAGATTAACCAGGTCTGAAGCTGAAGTAAAGGCTTCCAAACACACGCACGAAGAAAGCAAAGTTGTACAGATGCTTACCACCACAAAGATATGTTGGTTCAAATGTTTCAAGGCAGCAGAGTTGCTGGCCAGCAATCCACTGGGCGTGCCTGCTGGCAATATTATTGCATCCAGTTTGGGCACCTGCTCGTAGATCTCCATACCCATGGTGCCCAGCCCTGATAGATAGATAGCACTATCATCTCTGCAGACACAAGCAGGGGAAAAAAAAGAGAATGGCTATTTAACGAAGAGCAATAGTGTGTGACCTACCTTCCTTGTGTTCCCTCAACCCACCTCCTTATGCCTTTTTTCTTTTCTTTTGTTTTTTTGACTCTCTCTGTACAGGTCACGGCACCGATGTGGTATGTCTCATCGAAACCTGATCCAGAAAGTTCTCCACTTGGAAAGGTGAATATAAAACGAGGGCAAACTCCACTGCCTACTAGCAATGATGATGTTCCCTTGTTTGGTAGTGAAACGTCTGCAAGAAACAGAGCACCAAGGGTCCCTTCTATCAAAAGGGCTAATTTTCCTTCTCATCTATGTTGAAACGGCTTGGCTGTTTCAGGACGCAAAGCTCCCCTTAAAGTTTTTCCTCTCATAACTCCTCCACGCTCTGTAGCCTGAGGAACTGTTCCATTGGATTTGTCGTTTTTAACCATTCTTGGCGATTTTGATAGGCAAGTGGTCTCCATGCTACCTGGCCAAGCACAGATTGTTTCAGCGATTGCGTGCTCAACTTTGCATTAGCTTTGATGTTATGAAGCCAGCGTGCCCTTCACTTGTTCTTTCTTCTTGCTCCATCAACCATTCCTAGCGTCACAGACTTCTCCGTTGAATTTCCACCCATGATATGGCCAAAGGAAATCGGAGGCAGCCTTATGACTTCAGCTCCTATCGATGTGTCTGGTTTTATATGATTTAACACAGGGGTGTCAAACTCAATTTCATTGAGGGCTGCATCAGCATTGTGGTTGCCCTCGGGGGGGGGCGGGGGTGTGTGGCCAGGGTGGGAATGGCCTACTGGGTGGGTGTGGCCTACTGGGTGGGCGTGGCTAAAGTGCGTATGGCCTACTGGGTGGGCGTGGCCAGCTCTACATCGTTCGCATCAAGAGTGCCTATGGGGGCCTGGGCAGGAGTGGGACAGATCTGTGGGTCTCTGGCAGAAGGGGGGGTCTCTGGGCCAGGGCCAAGGCAGTGGGGGCCGTTCCCTCACTGTTTCCAGGATGGCTTCGAGGGCCACATGGAGCCACTTTGCGGGCCAGATCCAGCCCCCGGGCCTTGTGTTTGACATGTCTGATTTAACACATCTCTGTTACTTACTCTGGCTGTCCATGGTAAATGCAATAATTTACGCCCCCGGCATAGTTTAAAGGCATCAGTCTTTCTTTGATCAGCCCTTCTAAGTGTCCAACTCTCACACCCATGCATCATGATAGAGAAGACTATTGCTTTAACTAGCCTACTTTTTGTAGTTCGATCAATATCTCTGCTTTTCCCACATCTTATTCATGCTAACTACTGTGGGGCAGCCTAAGGTTATCCTGTGTTTGATTTCAGGAATAGAGCTGCCATTGTGGACAATGTTAAATCCCCAAAGGAAAAAAATAATAATGTTCCATTTGATTAGGCTGAGACAATTCTGCACCAGAGGTTCATAGCCTAACACTTTCAGGAGCATCACAGATGTGTCCAAAGTCTAATATTTTCCCCTCTTCCAAAGAGTTTGTTTGCTTTTCTACAATGGCACTTTGGAAATAAACCTTCGTTTGGTTATCCATAACAGACACTCGCAGAATGTTTATTATACACATTAGAAAACTGCCACATGACCTTAGTTTTTGATATAATCGCCATTCAAATTGAGGCGCTCGTCATAACGTCTTACAAGGTTTCAAATTCCTTAATCGTCGCTCAGCACCAAATCTGGGCTATGGGGAGGGGGGTGATCAGAAACAACCCAACGGAACTGCTTCAGAAGTTCTTGGGTGCGTCTAGCGGTGTGCAGACGAGCATTGTCGCAAACCAACACCACACTGGAAGTCAGCAGGCCCCGACACTTGTTATGGATAGCTTGTCTTGAGTTTTCACAATGTTTCACAGTAGACGTATGAAGTAATGGTCGAACCACGCTCCATGAACTTCATTAGCTGTTACTCCTTTGGCATCTTCAAATTTGGCGGGATTTTTTATGGCGCCACTTCCGGCGTGGGTGTTGCTTCACGATAATGCTCACCCGCACACTGCTAGACACCCCCAAGACCTTTTGAAGCAGTTCCGTTGGGATGTTTTTGATCAGCCCTACACACCCCATAGCCCAGATTTGGCGCCGAGCGACAATTTCAAACCTTGTAAGACGTTATGACAAGGGCCTCAATTGGAATGGCGATCACGTCAAAAAGTCATGCAAAGTGGTAGTTTTCTAATGTGTATAATAAAAGTTCTCCATCTGAGAGTGTCTGTCACTGATAACCAAACGGAGGCTTATTTCCCAAATTGCCCTCGTAATTTTGGCCAATCGCATCTGTGGGCACAAGACTAACACAGATCTTAAGCGTGGCATACCATTCTTTTGCAACTGCTCTTTGCAAGCTCTGATTCTCTCTCTCTCTCTCTCTTTCTCTCTTTGCTGGTAACCATACTGCAAACGAGAGAAAGCTCTGCTATTTTCTAACGCTTTCTGCCACTCCATAAGAGGGTAAAAGGAGCTTGGCATGTAGGTGGGCCAGGGAATTTATAGGAAACAAGTTAAGTCCATATTGCACGTCAAGCTTAGCTGCGTAATTCTTTCCGCTTTGCAGAGCCAAAATTGGAAGCTTTAACCTTCATCTTTGAAGACTTTGATCTTAAACGGGTTAAAAAAAAGGTCCACGTAAGACAGGGGTCTTCAAACTTGGCCCTTTTATAACTTGTGGACTTCAATTCCCAGAATTCCTCAGCCAGCATTCTGCATTATTCTATTCTGTGCTGTGCTGTGCTGTGCTGTGCTGTGCTATTTCTATTCTATTCTATTCTGTTCTGTTCTATTCTATTCATTCTCTATTCTATGCTACGCTATGCTATGCTATTCTTATTCTATTTTCTATTCTACTCTATTTATTGTCTGTTTTGTTCTGTTCTGTTCTATTATTCTATTAATATTGGGCATGCCACAAAATGTAAACTTACAAACACTGCCATCTATCGGTTGGCTATAGCTGTTGTTGTAGAAAATATAAAGAGTAAAATTGTTAAAAAGAAATTTATAGAAAATTTGGTATATAAAATCTCTTGCTTCTTGTTGCAGTTAAGCAGAGAGGCCCATGCGGACTCTTGGTTTGTTCTATAGGGCTCTACAGGGAATTTCTAACATTTTGCAATGGAAATTTGGGGTTAATTTGTGGTCCAGAGTCAACGATTACGTGTAGCTTGCCCAGGGTGTCTCTTGGGATGCTATTTTTAATTTCCCAGGGTAACCTACAGACAGCTTGGTGTTCTTAATGGTCTCCTATTTAAGTGTCTATGGAGATTCTCAGTCATCCAGGTCATAGTTATCCCAAAGGTTTTTTTTTTCCCCCAGGAGGCAACTGGACTTTCTTGTTTTTCTTTGATGACGTTTCCCTTCTCATCCAAGAAGCTTCTTCAGCTCTGGCTGGATGGTGGGGGAATGGAAGGATTTATGCTCCTTGCAGACAGCTGGTCGTTTGCTTCCTTTTAGAGGGTTGTTGAGGCCACCTGGAGGTTTACCTGTGTCTTCAGAATCACCTGAGTGGGGCAAATGGGTACAATACCAGTCTTTTCAGCAGTTCCAAGAAGGCTCCACACCCATTTGCCCCACTCAGGTGACTCTGAAGACACAGATAATACTCCAGGTGGCCTCAACAACCCTCTAAAAGGAGGCAAATGACCAGCTGTCTGCAAGGAGTATAAATCCTCCCATTTTTCCACCATTCAATCAGAGTTGAAGAAGCTTCTTGGATGAGAAGCAAAACGTCTTCAAGGAAAAACAAGAAAGTCCAGTTGCCTCTTGGTAAAAAAAAAGCACCTTTGGGACTCCTATTCAAGTCCTGACCATTTGGGAACCATGTTTAGTTTTGGGCCCCAAATCAGCTAGATACTGCCACCTACAGGTAGGAATGAACACTGCTACTCAGAATCTTCTGTGCTCATTTCAAGTGTGGGTTTTGCAAACACGTTCGGCAAGATAACAACTTACTCTTCGAGGTATAAGTAGTTGTTTTCTTGGGCAAGTCTCCTGGCGTGCAACTGAGAGTCTCTGACAGTAGAGCCGTAGGAAATGACCATGGCACCGTACTCACGACACGTCTTCACCCTGGTTGGCGGACTGCAAGCAGACATGATGACAAAGACCGGAATGTGGAGCTCCGAGGCGTGATACGCGACAGCCATGGAGAAGTTGCAGTCTGAGGCCACAATCACACCGTTTCTTTGCTGGTCCTGGAGAACGCGAACCCACAAACGTTCAGGACATTGGTTAGGAGCTGGATACAAGCTTTCCCAATCATGTGAATAGAATGACAGAGTTGGAAGGGACCTTGGAGGTCTTCTAGTCGAACCCCCTGCTCAAGCAATGCAATCCTAGACAATTTCTGACAAATGGTTGTCCAGTCTCTTCATAAAAACTTCCAGTGTTGGAGCATTCACAGCTTCTTGAGGCAAGTTGTTCCACTGGTTAATTTTTCTCACTGTCAGGAAATTCCTCCTTAGTTCCAGGTTGCTTCTCTCTTTGATTAGTTTCCATCCATTGCTTCTTGGCCTTCCTTCAGGTGCTTTGGAGAATAGCTTGAATCTAACCTTTTGGATCTAATCCAGGGGTCTTCAAACATGGCCCTTTTATGACTTGTGGACCTCGACTCCCACAGTTCCTCAGCCAGGCACGCTGGCTGAGGAATTCTGGGAGTTGAAGCCCACAAGTCATAAAAGGGCCAAGTCTGAAGACCCCTGGTCTAATCTGTTAAAACAATTCATCGGGGTCAGCTCAAGAAGGCAGCAAACAGACCTGGTTCACATTCAGGTATTCCTCCACTTAACAAGCATTCGTTTAGCAGCCATTTCAAGACATTGAAAATCTGACCCTTGGACTTAGGGCTGTTGCAGCATCCCCACAGTCATGTGATCAAAATGCTTGTCAACTTGCATGTATTTAGGATAGTTGCAATGTCTAGGGATGGATTGGATCACCATTTCTGACCTTTCCAGCTAGTTTCTGACAAGCAAAGTCAAAAAGGGGGAAGCCAAATTTGCTTAACAAACGTGTCAAGACAGGTCATAACATTTGGGTGCCCCTCACTTAGCAAAGGCCTCGCTTAGCGATGGAAATTCTAGTCCCTATTGTGGTCGAGGCAATGGTGGGATACGGCCGGTTCATACCGGTTCAGCATTACCGGGAACTAACTTTTTTCGTTGCCCAGGCCCAGAATGGACATCCACACAGAGAACTGGTTGTTCACCTATCTGAATCCCACCACTGGGTCGAGGGCTACCTGTATTAGCATTATAAAAGGGAAAATGCGGGGAGGAAAGTCAAAAGAAAAGAGATTGAGGTTGTCTCATCTTTTTTTAAAAAAACAAACACAAAAAACAATAATTAAATTCAGTGGGAAGGGGTGCTTCCAAATGGCAACACTGGGCAAGGTCAGACACAGGTCTCGACTTTTGCATTTCCACAAGTGTCATTTCACACTGAACTTATGAAAATCTTCTAATAAGGACAAGCTATCAATAATGAAGTCAGGTTTATTGTCAGCACTGTCTGGCTGATGCTAATTTACTGAGGTTTGGTTGCCTTCAAGAGCTAAGGACACTTTATAAAGCCTTGATGAGACCACACTTGGAATACGGCATGCAGTTTTGGTCACCACGATGTAAAAAAGATGTTAAGACTCTAGAAAGAGTGCAGAGAAGAGCAACAGGGATGATCAGGGGGATGGAGGCTAAAACATACGAAGAACGATTGCTGGAATTGGGTATATCTACTCTAGTTCAATGAAGAGAAGGACTAGGAGTTGGACCATGGCAATCTTCAATATCTCAGGGATTGCCCCAAAGAAGAGGGAGTCAAGCTATTCTCCAAAGCACCTGAAGGCAGGAAGAAGAAGCAACGGATGGAAACTATCGAAGGAGAGAAGCAACCTAGAACTAAGGAGAAACTTCCTAACAGTGAGGATAATTAACCAGTGGAACAACTTGCCATCAGAAATCATGGGTCCTCCATCACTGGAGGTTTTTAAGAAGAGACTGGACAGCCATTTATCTGAAATTGTCTAGAGTTACCTGCTTGAGCAGGGGGTTGGACTAGAAGACCTCCAAGGTCCCTTCTCACTATTCTGTTATTCTGGTTTGGGGTTCAGTAATAATACATAAGAAAGTATGTAAAACTACTCTTTAAGATGCTGTCCTCCATAGAGCTTATAAGTAGTCTGTTCTCTCTCTCTTTTTTTTTTACTGTTCCTGCTTCGTCATTCATATTACTTTCTGGGTTTCAGGTCTTCCAAGGTGAACGGTGCCTAGACAGCTTTCAGCTCCCCCTAAAAGGAACCACTGGGATTTTGTTCCATCCACCAGCTAAATGATTACAACACGGAGTTAATATTTCACTCAACGCAAAGGCTTTATAGAAACGTGCAAGGTCAAAAACATGAGCCCAGTGGCGGAGCGTCAGTTGATTTATGGAAAGCCAGCTTCGTATTCCAGTTTCACAGCAACACTTATTAGGGAAATTTTTTTTTTTTTGGGAGAACAATTTCTCTCCTTGGGAAAGGTGGCCAAGAGAACTTGGAAGCTGGTTATCTTTCAGACTAGGCTAGCTCACTTCTTGCAGTCCTTTCAAAATTTAGCAAAGCATTGGTCCGCTCTGACGCTCGCGTTTCGCTTTTCTGATTTTCCTACCTCTCTTAAGGACATCAGAAGGTAAAGGACGCCTCGCTCCTTCGCAGTTCCCGTATGCTGAAGAAGCTCTTTCTTTAGGTATATGTCCATTCCATATTGCTTTGAAAGCCTAGAATACTGGAAAACAAAGGGACATCGTTGCAAACATACAGACTTGCAAATTTATTCAATCCGTTTGCCAATATTGCTGTAAAAATCTTAGCATCCTGATTAATGAGGGATATTGGTCTATATGACCCTGGGCTTGATTTTAAAAAAAGGGAATGATTCATTAAGTAAATAATTATAATGAAACACTGGAGGATTTTATAAAAAAAACAGCGTTGGTGGAAGGCAAAGGGAATAAACCTACTCAAGAATATATCCTATTTTGGAGGGGACAAGGGCACAATTGAAATATATTGCATACTGTTAGTTGTTACATAAGAAATATAGGTAATAAAAATGGTCTCCAAGGGGGTGGGTGCACTGTAATATTTGTTATTTTTTTATACTGTTTTTTTATTTAAGCTTATATGTATTATGTTTGTATCATTTGCATTTGAATAAGATTAATGAAAAAAAGCAAACAAACAGACTTGCAATGTTTTATTCAGCCACCCTTACAATGGCACTGGAAAAAGGAATTTATGACCGTTTTTCAGACTTACGTCCCCAAGGGTCACGTGATCAACATTCAGATGCTTTGCAACTGACTTGTACTTATGCCTGTGGCAGCTTCCCAGCCTCCCAGACCCCTTTTACGACCTTCTGACAAGCAAAGTCAATGGGGACGCCAGATTCACTTTGCAGCTGTTTTATTAACTTAAGAACTGCAGTGATTCGCTTAGCAACGAAAGGTCGTAAACTGGAGCAAAACTCACAGTAAAGGAAGTCGCGTTGAAGTGTGGATTAATTTATTTCTGGTCTACACCCGTTTCGCTGCTAAATTCATGGTCTCCTGGCTTTTGCATGGATTTGTCTTGCTTTTAATGAAACACCGTGCACATTCTTTCTGAACGTCTTGTTTTTTGAGTTTATTTCCCATTAAGCTCCCTTCTGATTTGATTTGCCTTAATTAGTTGTTAGAACTGTACCCCAGCTTTCAGAGAAATGTCAGAACAATAGAGTGGTGACTATAATATCTGTGCGGATCCACAAAATAAAACTGAAGTCATTCCACTTAAGGCTGCAGACTGCAAAATCTCAGAGGACCTTCATCCTGAACGGCAGATGTGATTTGTCACTGAAAATTTCCCTCGATTGATCACCAATTTTTATTTGCTCTAAGCAATCGCACCAACGCTAGCAAGCACCGTTCAGAAGAGGCCACAGATTAACAAGCACAAACAAAGCCTTATGGGTGATAAAGAGATCTGCCATGGACAGATGTTCTATTCTAAGGGATCAATATCATGTTGTTGGTAGATTATTTATGATTTGGATGATAATGGGCTGGTTCTGGCTTATCTTGGCTTGCTTGCTTCCTGTGAGATTAGAATTGTTGATAGTTCTTTGATGGGAAAGATCATTCGGAAAACTTAGTTCTTCAGCTGTGATTGTTGAAATGACTTTGGGTTATTGAGTTGATAAGGCAATGGCTCGTGTTTATCAAGGTGGTGGTTGATTACTATGGGGAACATGTTACGCATTGAATGTCTATGGAATGTCTCCACAGACATTTAGCCTTGCACTTTGGGATGAATGCCCTTCAGATGGTGCAGGAATATGAACGGATTTCCAGAAAACATTGCAGATTACAAGAACAGGGCATACACAGCCTGCAGCCAAGAAGGATGCATGCACATTTGCACCACTCGGGTGACCCTGAGGACACGGATAAACCTCCAAGTGGTCCCAACAGACTCTCTAAAAGAAGGCAAATGACCAGCTGTCTGCAAGGAGTATAAATCCTTCCATTTCTCCACCATCCAGTCAGAGCTGAAGAAGCTTCTTGGATGAGAAGTGAAACATCTTCAAAAGAAAAACAAGAAAGTCCAGTTGCCTCATGGGGAAAAAAACATCTTTGGGACAGCTTCCTCACCCTATGTATTGAAAGGAATGTGTTTTGAGGCACCATGCTTGGGGTCTTCATTAGAAATAAGAGTCAGTCAACTGTCTCTTCAGCAGCTCGCCCAGTTGGATATGTCTCCCTTCTGGAAATGTTTTAGTTATTTCCACCCTACCACTGGTTGGTTGATGCCGGTATTATGCACGGTAGACTTTTATCTTTTAATTACGTTGCTCCCCATCTTAGAGGGATCTCTGATCGATGCAGCCAGCTGGGAATCTCTTATTTCTCGCAGACTATAAAAGATGGTGATTGAAATATACGGAAACTCAGTTTTCCAATTGAACCAACTCAAACGATGGAAACCGTGTCAATTTACGTCGTTTGTGTGATGGCCTCAACACATGAATGGCACAAATTGATTTAATGGGGCAGGGGGGGGGGAAATAATGGACAGCCTTTCCTACAGTCTGTTAAATGGCAGTTTTGTATTGAACTATACACTGGTCTTGCTTATGCCATAAGTGAAAAACTGCACAGCAACTAAACTTATTTTTAACTTGTTTCTTTCCGTTCCGTGAATAGCCTCCTGTAATTCATGAGAACAACTTTCAGGGGAAAAAAATGGAGGAACATGTAATACATTACAAATGTTTGCAAGATCATAGGTGTCTGGGGAGGAGGGGGGCAGACCCAGGCTTTGCAAATAAAGCTAAAACAGGGAGGTCCCTCTTAGATATCAGAATAACATAGTTGGAAGGGACCTTGGAGGTCTTCTAGTCCAACCCCCTGCTCAAGCTGGAGACCCTATAGCATTTCAGACAAGTGGCTGTCCAGTCTCTTCTTAAAAATTTCCGGTGTTGGAGCCCCCACAGCTTCTGGAGGCAGGTTGTTCCACTGGTTAGTTGTTCTAACTGTCAGGAAGTTTCTCCTTAATTCCAGGTTGCTTCTCTCCTTGATCAGTTTCCATCCGTTGCTTCTTGTCCTGCCTTTGGGCACTTTGGAGAATAGCTTGATTCCCTCTTCTTTGGGGCAGCCCCTGAGATATTGGAAGACTGCTATCATGTCATTCCTACTCCTTTTCACTAGATTAGAAATACCCAATTCCTGCAACCGTTCTTCATACGTTTTAGCCTCCAGTCCCCTGATCATCTTTGTTGCTCTTCTCTCCACTCTTTTCAGAGTCTCAACATCTTTTTTTATATCGTGGTGACCAAAATCTCTTTCAATATCTCTTTTAAAGGACCTTGTCTGGTGGCATCTGCAGGGTGGAAGAGGTATCACATGCACTGTGATTTCATTCCCCAGGGGCTGTGAATAACTGTGGCCCAGGTATCTTCAATACTCAGGAGCAAATCCAATCCACAGGGTGTACAACAAATTTTGCAATCCCAACGGTGGCTTGCAAGTTGTAGGTGCTTCATCACTCGAGGCTTTTAAGAAGAGATTGGACAGCCATTGGTGGCGCAGTGGTTAGAATGCAGTATTGCAGGCTATTTCTGCCGGCTGCCTGCAGTTTAGCAGCTCGATCCTGACCGACTCAAGGTTGACTCAGCCTTCCAACCTTCCGAGGTCGGTAAAATGAGGATCTGGATTGTTGGGAGGCAAGAATCTGACTCTGTAAACTGCTTAGAGAGGGCTGTAAAGGACTGTGAAGCAGCATATAAGTGCTAGAAGGAAGGAAGGAAGGAAGGACAGTGGTTAGAATGCTGTATTGCATGCTAACTCTCCCCATTGTGAGGAGTTCGATCCTGACTGGCTCAAGGTTCATTCAGCCTTCCATCCTTCCGAGGTCAGTAAAACGAGGACCCAGATTGTTGGGGGAAAATAGGCTGACTCTGTAAACCGCTTAGAGAGGGCTGTAAAGCACTGAGAAGTGATATATAAATCTAAGTGCTATTGCTATTGCAGGCTAACTCTGCCCACAGTCAAGAGTTCGATCCTGACTGGCTCAAGGTTGATTCAGCCTTCTATCTTTCCGAAGTCAGTAAAACAAGGACCCAGATTGTTGGGGGCAAATATGCTGATTCCGTAAACCTCTTAGAGAGGGTTGTAAAGGACTGTGAAGCGGTATATAAGTCTACGTGCTATTGCTAGTGTTATTTGTCTGGGAATGGTATAGGGCTAAAAGCCTTCCAAACTCTGTTATTCTGTAATTCTGATTTCTGGTTTGGCATTGAAAAACAACCAAGAACGATACCGTGCACGGGGTTTTCAGGACCCCGTACTGGATCTTGAGCGCCGCAGCGTTGATGTCTTGAATTTTTTTGCAGGCGGTATAAATCGGCTTGTTAATGGCCACCTCTGGGCAGGTGGCAGAATCATTCAGCTTTCCCTCCTCGTGGCTAATGATCTTCATTTCCCATGTCTTCACTCCCCCATTTAATTCCTCTTCCTCCCCGAAATCTTTCAGCCTTTCCGGGTGGATGGACGATCGCCTTTGCTCAGCGCGGTTGCTTCTTCTTTGCCGATCCTTATGCGAAGGAAAGGCAGAACTGGTGGATGCCGCTAGCTTTTCGGGTCTGCTTTCACCACTCCTAAAGGAAGAGGGAATGAAATGGGTTATGAACGATTCATCGCGTTGAACATCAACCGTGGGAGATATGTGGACATTATCTACTTAGGGCCTAGATCAGGGATAGGCAACCTTGGCTCTTTTATGACTGGTGGACTTCAGCTCCCAGAATTCCTGAGCCAGCATGAGGGAAATTTGGCCCCTTCATGACTTGTGGACTTCAACTCCCAGAATTCCTGAGCCAGCATGAGGGAAATTTGGCCCCTTCATGACTTGTGGACTTCAACTCCCAGAATTCCTGAGCCAGCATGGCTCAGCTTGGAAACCTCTCCCTTTCCCCTCAGCATGGCTGGCTCAGGAATTCTGGGAGTTGAAGTCCACCAGTCATAAAAGAGCCAAGGTTGCCTATCCCTGGCCTAGATTCTCCCTCATGTTCTTCCATTATTTCATTCATCACCATGCAGTCACATATATACATGCTGGAAGGGGATCAGTTAGGTGGCTGGACATTCTATGAGAAAATTATGTAAACCAGGTCCCCCAGCTGTAGAGATGGAAAGTCCTGGGGAAAAAAAACTGGATTTTTTCCCCACAAACTGTGGGGGGAAAAACACAGAAATAAAACCCCGTGTTTTTCCCCAATTTTTCTGGACCCCCCCCCCCAGGCATTTCATCTCTACTTAGCTATAAATCAGGGGTCTTCAAGCTTGGCTCTTTTACAACTTGTGGACTTCAGCTCCCAGAATTCCTCAGCCAGTGTGCCTGGCTGAGGAATTCTGGGAGTTGAAGTCCACAAATCATAAAAGGACCACATTTGAAGACTGTTGTATACACTGCTCACAATTGTCTATTGACGACTGAACTGTATTAATATTTTATATGGGTTCAGAATCCTGCATTCTTCAACAAAGGCTAATAGTGGGGTCCAGTGTGTGTTTTTTAAAAAAACATATTCAATGTTGCAAAATCACAATTCTAGTTATTTTCTACATGCTTTCTTTTAAAAAAAAAGTGATACAGAACATTTTTTTTAAAAAAAATATTTTATAGTTAACATTTTACAAAGACACATACAGTACATGCACACAAATACACACAGATGCATGTTTGCCTTCTTAATTTTAGTTGGTTTAATAAGACAAGTCATGGGATTTTTAAAAACCTACTTTTTTGCAAATAACATCTTTCCAGAGCTATGGACAGAAAAAGAGAAAAATCATTGATATGTTTACATGAAAAGAATTATGATATGTTGAATAAAAAGAATATTGTTATGTTTACGTGAAAAGAATAAACGAAGAAGAAGAAGAAAGCAAAACAAATGGCGGAAACAAAGCTGAATTAGCAGTCTTTCCGTGAGTATCGTTTCACTGCTGAGGAACCACTGCTTTGTTTGTTTATTCCTTACAATAAACAGGAAATGTTTTTAAAAAGCCAAGTACAATCCTTACACAGTATTTAATATTAAATATTTAAATCAAGCATAAATATTTAAATCAAGTGATTCCTCAATGTTTCATATCTGGTTTCTCCCCAAATCCTGATAAGTTTCTGGATTGGATAAAAGCTCCTATCTATACCAGTATCCTGGTGTCCTGGTTCCGAGAGATGAAACTCTGCAAAGAACTTCAAGGCATTGTTTACCTTAAAGAATCTTTATTTGAGTAGTATGGCATCGGCACGTACGCAGGCGAAACCAAAATCTGAGTTCCCCTCCCCTGAGCACATAGTATCAAAGCACAATTCCCTCCTCCAATTGACAGTCATAAATCACATTCCCCAATTAGTTTGAAGTGTGGGCTTCCCCTCCAGCTCTCCAGCCCGCCAATTCTTTATCATCTCTTATTTCAATAACCTTGGTTCTCACACTAGGTTCAGTACCGTTATGTCTAGCTAGACTCTCGTGCACGTTCCTTCCCCCGGCGTCATCTAACTCTTAACTCTTAAGAGTAAAATGTAAGAAGGAAAATGGTTGCATCTCCATCTGTTGTCAGTGCAAAAACATCCAACGTTAGCAGCAGCGTTGAGACCTGGATGTTGTATTGCTGAACGGCATTTGGCTGTTCTACACGTAATCAAATTGTAAAAGTTGGGTGCACATACTGTAAACATGCTCTGCTTAGATGGGATCTAGTATGTAATTTGGCATACGACATCTGTCATTATAATAGATGGATGAGTGATTAATTGCCTTTGAGGGG
The DNA here is from genome assembly GCF_964194415.1 of Vipera berus. NCBI lineage: Eukaryota > Metazoa > Chordata > Lepidosauria > Squamata > Viperidae > Vipera > Vipera berus. The sequence goes on along the minus strand of NC_138207.1, from coordinate 103,746,630 downwards.
AAAAATATATGCTATTATCTACCTTTTGTTTCTATAATCAAATAATGGTAAAAGCCATTGTTTTGTTTTTTTAAAAAAATGTCATTAATTTGATGATGAAGAAACCCTAGGGCAATTAATAAATTATTTCTTTATCTTATCTTACTACTTTTGCTAATGCTTTTCAGAGCTTCTCTGGCTTTAAGCAAAGCGTACTTTTTTTTCCTAGGTCAGTTCCTTTTACTGCTTTCAGTCTTGATATTTTACAAATATTTATCTCTCTTAATCTATGCAATTAGGTCATAATTATTCCTATTTTTGTATAAGCTGTTATGGGAATGTAATGCTTGCGGCTGTTTAAAAATTATTTTCTGAATTACTGACTCTGTGGTTATGTTTTAAAGTGTGGTATTATTTTACAATCTTATCAAAACTTGCTTTGCTAGATGCTAGGAGGTATCAATGCTTTTTATAATGTGAGGAGAAATTAGAATTAGTCAGTCTGCAAGTTGTCAACAAGCTCCCCTTGCTGAGTATAACTTATTTATGATTTCTATTATAGAAACATGAACAGGATCGGCTCCTACAACTTTGGTGCTATCATACAATTAGCTTTGAAATCAGTCCATAATCAGCTGTCCAAATAAGCCACATCTTACGAGGTTTATACAGAACACAAAGGAATTCAGATAAAACATATTAGCCCATAAAATGGCTTCTTGATTTCACTTCACATTCGCAGCAAGAAGTTAGAACATAAAAACCATAGAAACTCAAGACAGTCCAGTTGCCTCCTGAGAAAAAAAGCACCTTTGGGGCATAGAAACTAAGAGGAAAATGACAAAATAATAACAATAATAATCTACAGTGTAAAACAAACAACAAATCTAATTACTGGGAAAGTGCAATGTACCTAGCAACGTCGAAAGAAAGAAAGAAAGAAAGAAAGAAAGAAAGAAAGAAAGAAAGAAAGAAAGAAAGAAAGAAAGAAAGAAAGAAAGAGGAAGGAAAGAAAGAAAGAAAGAAAGGAAAGATAGAAAGAAAGAGAAAGAAAGAAAGAAAAGAAAGAAAAGAAAGAAAAGAAAGAAAAGAAAGAAAAGAAAGAAAGGAAAGAAAGAAAGAAAGAAAAAGATCGAAAGAAAGAAAGAAAAAGAAAAAGAGAGAAAGAAAGAGAAAAATAAAGAAAGAAAAACAACGTAAGAAAGAGAAAGAAAGAAAGGAGAAAGAAAAAGGAGATAGAGAAAAAAGAAAAGAAAAAGAGAGAAAGGGGGAGGGAGGGAGGATGAAAATGAGGGAGAGAGTGGGAGAGAAATAAATAAAAGAAAAAATGCTAAAGAGAAATAAGAGAAAAAAGAGAGAAAGAAAAAAGAAATAAGAGAGAAAGAGAAAGAAAGAAAAGAGAAAGAAAGAAAGAAAGAAAAAGAGAGAAAAAGAAAGAAAAGAGATAAAAACGAGCAAGGAAGGAAGGGAGCTTTTATCCATTCTTCGCAATATTCATGCTAGCTACAATTTCGCCGAAATGAGAGGAGAAAGAGACAGTCCGTCATAGTGTCGTGATTACCTATAAAGTAAAGCAAGGAAACAAATGAAGAGGCGAACTAGCGCTCCAACGACTGCATTATAAGGAGGCAGGCGGGGGCCACGGGAGGCAAGGGCCACGGATTTGGCCGCAGGTACAAGCGTGGGACTGTCCATAACTTTTAAAAGGTGGGGAGAGAGAGAGAGAGAAAAAAAAAAAGCAACAGGCTACGTTCTACACATCACAGGGCAACAGAGTCCAACCTTTGCCAGAACGGATCGTATTCTTGTTCTTCTTCGCTCTCTTCCTTGGATAATCCATTTTTTAAACCCGTGGAATAGAAAAGCTGGGCAGCAAAATTCATGGCGACCTCTCGGCTATCCCTGAAACGGGAAGATTCCCCGGCGAGGAATTTTTTTAAAAAAGGAAGAAGAAAACTTGGATCTTCAGAAGACGGCCAGGTGGGTTGCAAGAGACCCACAGATTGTGTGGGTCCAGAGTCCGGCTACACACACTGTCCTCTGACGTGACAGGGGACTGAAGAAACGGCTTTGAAGATTGACGGCTGCTATATAAAGAGATTATTTCACAGAGAGCAACCTGTCCTTGTCAATTTGAGTCAGGGCCTGAGTGACGCTTAGTTCAGTCCGGCTGACAATTTGCGGGTGTTAAACTCTTTGCAGCTTCTCTGTCTTGGAGGGGGGGGGGCAAATCGATGCTGAAACGGAACCCCAAAATCACAGCAAAACAGGAAGACGGATTCAGGTTCTGGAGTCCAGTATCTCAGGCTATCCTCCAAAGCACCTAAAGGCAGGAGAAGAAGCAACGGATGGAAACCAATCAAGGAGAGAAGCAACCTGGAACTAAGGAGGAATTTCCTGACAGTTAGAACAATTAACCAGTGGAACAACCTGCCTCCAGAAGCTGTGAATGCTCCAACGTTGGAGGTTTTCAAGAAGAAACTGGACAACCATTTATCTGAAATAGTATAGGGTTTCCTGCCTGAGCAGGGAGTTGGACTAGAAGACCTCCAAGGTCTCATCTCTTCTCTTCTCTTCTCTTCTCTTCTCTTCTCTTCTCTTCTCTTCTCTTCTCTTCTCTTCTCTTCTCTTCTCTTCTCTTCTCTTCCCTTCCCTTCCCTTCCCTTCCCTTCCCTTCCCTTCCCTTCCCTTCCCTTCCATTCCATTCCATTCCATTCCATTCCATTCCATTCTATTCTGCACTCTACTCTACTCTACTCTACTCTACTCTACTCTACTCTACTCTACTCTACTCTACTCTATTCTATTCTATTCTGCATTCTACTCTACTCTACTCTATATTGTATTCTATTCTATTCTATTCTGCATTCTATTCTATTCTATTCTGCATTCTATTCTATTCTATTCTATTCTATTCTATTCTATTCTATTCTATTCTATTCTATTCTATTCTGCATTCTATTCTATTCTATTCTATTCTATTCTATTCTATTCTATTCTATTCTATTCTATTCTATTCTATTCTATTCTATTCTATTCTGCATTCTATTCTATTCTATTCTATTCTGCATTCTATTCTATTCTATTCTATTCTATTCTATTCTATTCTATTCTATTCTATTCTATTCTATTCTATTCTATTCTATTCTATTCTATTCTATTCTATTCCAATTCTAGCTCTGGTAAACCCTAAAGAAGACCAAGGCGAAGACAACCTCAATCAACATGCTTTCATGAAGAGATGATCCACCAACCCAAACTAAGAGCCAAAGAGCATTGCAATTCTTTGGCTCCAGGCTCCAGTATTTCTTGGCCCCATCCTGCCAAGAATGGAGGATTTGACTGCATGCCAGGTGCGAATAGCGCTTGGGTGTGTGTGCGAGCAGGAAAAACTGTGTAGGGCAGGGTTGGGAAGAAAATATAAAAGAATGAACGAAGCTTGAAAGGAAACCATCTTCACAGCAATGTTAGCTGAAAGCCTTTTTTGTCTGAAAGCAGCTTCAATTTTGGAAAGGAATCGATGCACGCAGAGGCTTTGAAGACTTGAATTTCTATCAGTGTTTAAGATAAGTAGCTTGTAATTAAGACTGCCATATCTAGGATGTAAATAACCAGATTACTACTAAATGACAGCAAAGGTGGTTCATTCTCTCTCTCTCTCTCTCTCTCTCTCTCTCTCTCTCTCTCTCTCTCTCTCTCTCTCTCTCTCTCTCTCTCCTCTCTTATCTCTTTTTTTCTTTCTCTTCTCTTTCTCTCTTTCTTTCTCTTTCTCTTCTCTCATTTTCTCTCTTTCTCTTTCTTTCTCTCTCTCTCTGCTCTCTTTATCTCTTTCTCTTTTTCTTTCTCTTCTCTTTCTCTTCTCTCATTTTTTCTCTCTCTCTCTTTCTTTCTCTCTGTTTCTCTTCTCTCTCTCTCTCCTGCCCACTTCCAGTCATCTAAAAAATAGCATTATAATGAGCTCTTCTTTCACGTCCAAATTCAATTATCTGGGATTTCTAGAAAAGAATAAATGAGACTGCCTGTTCAGGTAGAATAGAATTACTGCTAAGCTTGTAAGCCGCCCTGAGTCTTCGGAGAAGGGCGGGATATAAATGGAATTAAAATAAAATAAAATAAATAAATAAATTTTCAATTATTCCATAATAATCATAATAATAACCACAAATAGCAACTCCGCCCTCTAGTTGATCTCCACTTCTCCATTCATGGAGTCTTCATGCACTTGGCAATTATTTGTTTGGTTTTTTTTGTTGTTGTTTGTCTTTTGGGATTTCCACCCCCACCCCCCACCCCAACTGCCCAGTGTAGATGATGGTCTCCAATCAAGGACTAACCGGGGCCAACCCTGCTTAGCTTTTTTGCGAACAGGTCAGGCCAGCTAAATACTGCCCCCTGCTGGGACAGCCCACAAAGCAGTATCCTGTGTAATTCTTGCTTCTGAAGACTTTAAGAAGTATGGACTTCAACTCCCAGAATCCCCCAGTCTGCAAGGAATCTTATTATGTAACTCCTGAATTCTTCTTTGAAGGGGTACAAGTCTAACCGAGGTCCATCAAGTTCAGTAAAAGTACTGGGGTCCAATCCTTCTTCTTTCCCTTCTTTGTAAAAAAAAACAAAAACAAACAGATGTTGAGACTCTGGAAAGAGTGCAGAAAAGCGCAACAAAGAGGATTAGAGGGCTGGAGGTTAAAACATAGGAAGAATCAGGGCGGAGATACAGATATTTGCCACTACTGCACATATGAAGAATTGTTTGCAGGAGTTGGGTGTATCTAGGCTAGCAAAAAGAAAGACTTGGGGTGACACGATAGCAGTGTTCCAATATTTGAGGGGCTGCAATAAAGAAGAGGGGAGGTCAACCTATTCTGCAAAGCACTGAAGGCAGGTCAAGAAGCAACGGATGGAAACTAATCAAGGAGAGAAGCAAACCTAGAACTAAGGGCAAACTTCCTGACAGGGAGAACAAAAGTTGCCTTCAGAAGTTGTGGGTGCTCCATCACTGGAAGCTTTTTAGAAGAGAATGGACAGTCATTTATTTGGAATGGTATAGAGTCTCCTACTTTAGCAGGAGGTTGGATTAGTCATCAGAAGGCCCTTCCAACTCCGTTATTCTGTTCCGTTCTTTCAGATGTCATTCAGCTTCTCTTCTTTTCAAACAAATAGCAATAGCAAATGACACCCATCATCCCCAGCCAGCACCTCCTTGTTCTTCACACCTGAAAACTAGGAAAGGCTTTAGGGATGCAAAAGGAAAGAAGAAATACCTAAAAGCAAGAGACTTGGTAAATAACATCATCATCATCATCATCATCATCATCATCATCATCATCATCATCATCATCATAATTTGGAAGGGATCTTTGAGGTCTTCTAGTCCAACCCCCTGCTCAGGCAGGAAACCCTATACCATTTTGGATAAATGGCTGTCCAATCTCTTCTTTCAAATTTCCAGTGTTGGAGCATTCACCACTTCTGGAAGCAAGTCGTTCCAGTGATTAATTGTTCTAATTGTCAGAAAATTTCTCCTTAGTTCTAGGTTGGATCTCTCTTTAATGAATAGAATAGAATAGAATAGAATAGAATAGAATAGAATAGAAGATTGAAGAATAGAATAGAATAGAATAGAATAGAATAGAATAGAATAGAATAGAATAGAATAGAATAGAATAGAATAGAATAGAATAGAATAGAATAGAATAGAATAGAATAGAATAGAATAGAATAATAGAATAGAATAGAAGAGTTTGAAGGGACCTTGGGGGTCTTCTAATCCAACCCCCTGCTCAGGCAGGAAACTCTATACCATTTCAGACAGATGGCAGTCCAGTCTCTTCTTGAAAGCTTCCAGGGATGAAGATCCCACAACTTTCTGTGACAGCTCCCCCAAGACAGTTGTCAAATCCCTCCCTATTCCTTCTTTCAATAGACTTGAACATACCTAGTTCCCTCAACCGTTCATGGTTGAGAACATTTGTTTGGATGGTCGGAGGACATTTCAGTTCAATGATGAGAAAAGGCTTTCTCCACGGTGAACTGTACTCCTAACCATCCAAACGAACCAAAATTTGGGGGGGGGGGGTAGCTTTCTGAGAATCTGTGGCACATTAAAAGAGAGCGCAGGATTATATACCAGCTGCAAAAAAATCCGTACTTCTGATGTGTAGTTAGAACTTCTCGAAATTGCTCCAAGTCCAGGAAAGAAGGAATGAAGCAAGCCACCCAAAAGAGCAGAGACCAAGGATCAGAGACCAAACTAGTGTGAGAAGCAGTTTAGTAGATATTATTAGGCAAAATCTCTCTGGCTCAACCCAAGGCTACTTCAGATCTCACTTTTTCTAGAGATAATGCAAACGCGGAGACTTTCCCAGGACATGAAGGCCCCTAGACAGCGTGATTTTAGATAAGACCTTGGCCAAAATTTAACTATGGTGATAGCGATTACCTTGTGAAGAGTAGCCATCCTTGGTTTAAAATTAACTGTGCCTAGGGTCAGAACTCTTTAGCGTCTTAAGACGGGATAAACTGGAAAAGGAGCTATTATTATCCTGACTCTTCGTTCCTTCCACGGCTTCGAAGAAAGCCGCTTATTTCGGTTCCAGACACAGCTTTTGCAAGTCCTGAAAAGGGAGTCTTCGCCCAGAATTACTAGCATATTATTTAAGCTTCCGTCTTAGATTTGGAGCAAAATTGAGACGAAATAGCCTTACCATTCAATGGAACAGCGTTAAATAAAATCCATGGTCTTTTTTTTCTTCCCTGGCATATGCTCGGCTTTCTTTCCCCTTACTCTGACCTTCTAATCTTTTTCAATCCTCTCCAATCCTCTTCAATATTAAAGAATTAATATGGAACGTTCCCGCTGCCCTTTTCCTTTTGCAGCCATTCAGCCTCTTCTGCTGATTGCAGGAATTGGGGATGTCTAATTGTGAACAGAAGGATTAGGGTGGCGTGATAGCAGTGCTCTCCAATATCTCAGGGGTTGCCCCAAAGAAGAGGGAGTCAAGCTCATCTCCGAAGCACCCGAGGGCAGGAGAAGAAAAAATGGATGGAAACTAATCAAGGAGAGAAGCAACCTAGAACTAAGGAGAAATTCCATGACAGTTAGAACAATTAATCAGTGGAACAGAAGTTGCCTTCAGACGTTGTGGGTGCTTCATCACTGGAGGTTTTTAAGAAGAGACTGGACTGCCATCTATCAGAAATGGTGTAGGGTCTCCCACTTGAGCAGAGGGTTGGACTAGACGACCTTCAAGGTCCCTTCCAGCTCTATTCTGATTACCTCTTCTCCAAAGCACCTGAAGGCAGGACGAGAAGCAACGAACAAGAAGACAACCAAGCTAAAACTAAACTTGCTAAAAATTGTTCTTTAGCAAGAACAATTAATCAGTGGGATGGCTTGCCTTCAGAAGCTGTAGGTCCTCCGTCACTGGAGGTTTTCAAGAAGAGATTAGACAGCCATTTGTCCCAAATGGTCTCCTGTTGGAGCAGGGGGCTGGACTAGAAGACCTCGAAGGTCCCTTCCAACCTTGTGAAGAGAAGAGAAGAGTTGGAAGGGACCTTAGCGGTCTTCTAGTCCAACCCCCCTGCTCAGGCAGGAAACCCTACACCATTTCAGACAAATGGCTGTCCAGTCTCTTCTTAAAAATGTCCAGTGTTGGAGCATTCACCGCTGCTGGAGGCAGGTTGTTTTGGAAGCAATTCTGTTATAATGCTGACTGCCGTCTGAAGACCGTGTTGAAATTTTGATTGAGGTACCTGGTGCCAGTTTCCTTCTTCTCTTCTCTGCAGCCCATGCCAAATTCGTTTGGCTCCCACCAAAGTGGAAGGGTTGTGTTGTTTCACACCCTTCCCACGTTCCCAGATGGGTAGGAAATGCTGGTGGTGGGTTTATTGAGCCCTTTTCCTAATATGGTGAAAATATGAGAGACTCGTTGTGTTTCTGGACCCAACCCTGAAGCCAGAGGGAAACCAGGCATGCCTTAAAATAATATTCATTCCTAGCCAACTCTAACGCCATCCAAAAAGATATCAGCAACATTTTTTTTAGCAAATTCCAAACCGTGGATTTCTGTGTTTTGGCTTTCATTTCTGCAGGTAGTAATCCTTGGCTTACAACAACGGCTGGGACTGGTGCTTTTGTTGTTAAGCAATGCGGTCGGTCGTTAATGAGTCACACCTGATTTGACAAGCTTTTGGTGCCTTAATCAGGAATCGTCATTTATTCATTGTGAGATGAATCTGGCTTCTCGCACGGACTGGGAAGATTGCAAATGGGGGGGGGGGTCACGTGACCCCAGGATGCTGCAACCATCATCAATATATCCCAGTTGCCAAGCAACCGAATTTTGATCAGTGATTGTGGAGAAGTGTGAAAACTGGATCTCGGATGATTTTTTTCTTTCTTTTCATGTCTCGTAATGTTGCAACTTATGAACAAATGGTCACATGTTGTCTTGCAAAAAATTGTGCCTTTAACCCAGTTGTAGCACGGAACCCACATTCCAGTGTCTTAACGTCGCCGCTTTCTAAAAGGGACTCCAGACAAGAAGACCTGCAAGGTCCCTTCCAGCTCTTATTATTCTGCATTCTACAGATAGCTCTCATTCCTGTAGAGCAGACATGTCAAACACAAGGCCCGGGGGCCGGATCCGGCCCGCGAAGTGGTTTCATGCGGCCCGCGAAGCCATCCTGGAAACAGTGAGGGAACGGCCCCCACTGCCTTGGCCCTGGCCCAGAGACCCTCCTCCTGCCAGAGACCCTCAGATCCGTCCCACTCCTGCCCAGGTCTCCCCATAGGCACCCTTGATGCCAACGATGTAGAGCTGGCCACGCCCACCCAGTAAGCCGTACACACTCCAGCCACGCCCACCCAGTACGCCACGCCCACCCAGTAGGCCATACCCACCCGGCCCCCTGAGGGCAACCGCAATGCTGATGCGGCCCTCAATGAAATTGAGTTTGACACCCCTGCTGTAGAGTCTATTGGCCGTCTACTTATGAAAGAATTTATCATAATCACGTTTTCTCCTCTAGTAAACAAAGTTCCTGGAAGATCCAGCAGGCCAAGGCCTGAATGATTTCATGATGCAAATGGGAGTGAAACATTTATACATTCTCATCAACCCAAGTTGGAAAGGACATCCTCGTCTGACCCAACCTAACATGGATTATCCCTAAACAAATCCTAGGTACATCCACCCTGGTTCTGATGCCTTGAACAGCTTTCTAAAATCCCCACAAATCAGCTCCATCTAGGTTTCTCAAACCCATTCCTAGAGAATTTAGGTGGAATTGGATGTGGATGGAAGCTCTCATCTGGATCCTGAAGCACCCCTGAAAGTTTAGTTGAGTAGCAAACAGAATGGAAAAAAAAAGAAAAAACACCCCAAAGGGATATTTTGTCAATCCAGTGTGTTTCCTCACATGCTTTCTAATGGTCTTTCCCACTGCTGTGTGGAAGTGCTTTAAGGTAAAGGTAAAAGTCCCCCCCCCGCACATGCGTGCTAGTCGTTTCCGACTCTAGGGGCCGGTGCTCATCTCCGTTTCAAAGCCGAAGAGCCAGCGCTTGTCCGAGGACGTCTCCGTGGTCATGTGGCCGGCATGACTAGACGCTAAAGGCGCACGGAACGCTGTTGCCTTCCCACTGTGGTGGTCCCTATTTTTCTACTTGCATTTTTACGTGCTTTCGAACTGCTAGGTTGGCAGAAGCTGGGACGAGTAACAGGCGCTCACTCTGTTACGCGGCACTCGGGATTCGACCCGCCAAACTGCCGAACTTCTGATCGACAAGCTCAGCATCCTAACCCACTGAGCCACCGCTTTAATGGACAGAATACGACACAAGCTTGGATTATCTCCATTCTCCGTCTGTCTTTACTGTTTTAGTTCCCAGTCAACTTGATTTCCCTGTAAAGCGACCAGGTGACAAAGTTTGGCAGATTTTACACACTGAGTTTGTCCAATGTTGGGGAAAAAAGGGACAGTTTTACAGCTAAGGACAACTTCAACTTATCTTACTCATGCACTTAACAGGATAACAGAGTTGGAAGGGACCTTGGAGGTCTTCTAGTCCAGCCCCCTGCTCAAGCAGGAAACCCTACATCATTTCAGACAAATGGCTGTCCAGCCTCTTCTTAAAAACCTCCAGTGATGGAGCATTCACAGCTTCTGGAGGCAAGTCATGCCACTGGTGAATTCGTTCCACTGGAGGTAAGCTGTTCCTGTGATTAATTGTTCTCACAGACAGGAAATTTCTCCTTATTTCTAAGTTGCTTCTCCCCTTGATGAGTTTCCATCCGTTGCTTCTTGTCCTGCCTTCAGGGGCTTTGGAGAACAGCTTGACTCCCTCTTCTTTGGGGCAGCCCCTCAAATATTGAAACACTGCCATCTTGTCACCTCTAGTCCTTCTTTTCACTAGACTAGGGGACGCTACAACAGTCATAAGTGTGAAAAACAGTCACAAGAGTTTTATGAGAGCACTCGTAACTTTGAACGGTCGCTAAGTGAACTGTTGTAAATTGAGGACTACCTACAGCTATTTGTTTTGTCCACTGACACTTTTTGCAATCTCTAAAAAAAGCCAATAGCACTTATATTCTGCTTCGTTGCTTTTCACAGCCTAAGCGATTTATCAACTGATAGCCATTCTGTCACCAGGCTAAATTTTAGCCAGGCTGAAAACTGAGGCAGGGAATGGAATACAACAGAAAAGCTAAATAAACCCTTGCTGTTATCAACAGAAGATTTCTATGGAGATTCTCAGTCTGTCCAGGTCCTGGTTTTTTTTTAATTTTTTATTTTAATTCCATTTATATCCCGCCCTTCTCCGAAGACTCAGGGCGGCTTACAAGCTTAGCAGTAGCCTTCATTCTATGCATATGCCTGCTTATTAGGGCTTTCACACACACCCCAAGCGGCATTATTACAAAGTCAGCTTAATTGCCCCCAACCATCTGGGTCCTCATTTTACCTACCTCGGAAGGATGGAAGGCTGAGTCAACCTTGAGCCTGGTGGGACTCGAACCTGCACTAATTGCAGGCAGCTGGTGTTACTTAAGGAGGCATTAGCCCACTGCTCCACCAAGGCTTTGTCCCAAAGACGCAACTGGACTTTTGTGTTTTTCTCGGAAGACGTTTCGCTTCTCCTCCAAGAAGCTTCTTCAGCTGAATCAGAGTTTCGAAGGAACCTCTCCTGAGAAAGCACCTTTGGGACAACCGTGACCCTGGATGACTGAGAATCTCCACAGAAACATTATTTTTTTTTGTATTTTTCTTTGAAGATGTTTCGCTTCTCTTCCCCTGAATCAGAGCTGAAGAAGCTTCTTGGGTAAGAAGTGAAATGTCTTCAGAGAAAAACTAGAAAGTCTAGTGTCCTCTTTAATAATAATAATAAGTTGGAAGAGACCTTGGAGGTCATCTAGTCCAACCCCCTGCTAAGGCAGGAAACCCTCTACCATTTCAGACAAATGGCTGTCCAGTCTCTTCTTAAAAACTTCCAGTGTTGGAGCATTCACCACTTCTGGAGGCAGGTTGTTCCACTGGTTAATTGTTCTGTCAGGAAGTTTCTCCTTAGTTCTAGGTTGCTTCTCTCCTTGACTAGTTTCCATCCGTTGCTTCTTCTCCTGCCTTTGGGCGCTTTGGAGAATAGCCTGACTCCCTCTTCTTTGTGACAGCCCCTGAGATACTGGAAGGCTGCTATCACATCACCCCTCACCCTTCTCTTTGTTAAACTACACATACCCAATTCCAGCAACCGTTCCCTGTATGTTTAGCCTCCAGTCCCCTGATCATCTTTGTTGCTCTTCTCTGTACTCTTTCTAGAGTCTCGACATCTTTTTTACATCGTGGTGACCAAAACTGGGTGCAGTATTCCAGGTGTGGCCTTACCAAGGCATTGTAAAGTGGTATTAGTACTTCACTTGATCTTGATTCTGTTCCTCTGTTAATGCAGCCTAGCACTGTGTTGGCTTTTTTGGCAGCTGCAGCACACTGCTGTCTCATATTGAAGTGATTGTCCACTAGGACTCCGAGATCTTGAAGAAGCGCAGAAGGTTTTCCCCAAAGTCTAGCTCGGGGGGCCTTCAAACTTGGGCCCTTTTATGACTTGTGGACTTCAACTCCCAGAATTCCTCAGCCAGGCGCCTGGCTGAGGAATTCTGGGAGTTGGAGTCCACAAGTCATAAAAGGGCCAAGTTTGAAGACGCCTGGTCTAGCTGAATTCCTGTTAATGACTGTGTTGATCCCTCTTTGCTCCTTCTTTCTCTGCCTGCTGAAAATTGCACATACAGAGCAAGTTAGCTGCTTCGCCCTTGTTGATGCAGTCTGTCTTCCGCCCATTCCACTCATGAACAGCATAAATTAATAACCAACACCCTACTTTTTCCCTGTGGCAGATCTGGCTCAGAATGAGCTTGATGGATAACTAGACCCAATGTAGTTGGAATTTGGGGAGGGGAAGGGAGGGGAAGAAGAAAGAGGGCTGTGTAAGAAAGTTGGCTCAGCTAAGAGACTCTTTCTTACCAACCCCAGCTATTTTGCCAGAAGTTGATCTGCGTGTCCTGGAAAGAAAAGCCATTTATTTCTCGTCATCTACCGAAGCAGGAGAGAGCGACAGGAGGTGGTGAAACCATGCTTCTTTACACCGTGTCTCTTTTTTTACTTCTCACAGTCAACCGTGGAGGCTCGGGTAAGTGTTTGAAATGCTTGCAAACGTTCTGCCTTCTTTTGCAAAGGTGAAATAATTCAGAGGGTTCTTGCAACAGAGAAAAAAGGTTGTTTGTTCAAACCTGGTGGAGGAATTTTTTTTTTAAGTGGACGGATTTCCTAACAACGAGGCATGCAAAGGAGGCTATGTTTCACAGAGGAAAACAAATGCATTTAGGGAACACTCAAAGATTGGCAGGCGGTTTAAGCCTTTCCCCAAATCTTAAAGAGTGATATTAACAAGACAGAAGCCAGGTTAAAGGATTATGATCCCCTTTGCAGATGCAAATGTTGCTGCTGGAAACACATTTGGCTGTGAGGTTTTTGCAAAGAAGTTCTACTGATAAGAAAATCTCGGTGGCCCAATTAATAGGGAAGTTAACAAATCAACAACTAATCTTTTCCTGGGCTAATGCACTAATAAGAATTTGCTTGCACGCTGCATCTGCTTAAATAAATAGCACAGCCGCTGGGGGGGGGGGAACGTTTTGCAAAGCAAACACCGAATTTGAAGCTCAATATGTAGCAATGGTTTTGAAGTGTATTTACATCAGATAAGTTTGAAAAAGTTGCCCTCTTAACTTTAGGAAGGCATCAAGTCTGTAATCATTTACCTGAAATGTTGCTATATATCCAGTGGACACAGTGCTCAAAGGAACGTTTCCATGTCTTCCAGTAGAGTATTTTGCAAGATCATAAATGTCTCGTCAAAAGGATTCACTATATTCACACACGGATACAAGCACACAGGCATGTGTGACATTCCTGCATCTCTTTTTCCTTCTCCAAGGAGACCATTTGTAATCTTGCATAGAAAATTCCACAGATGTAACGTCTTACTCTTAGAAAGGTAGGGTTAATAGCTGGAGCAGGATCTCTGGGTAATGACGATACCGCTTTATCAGATAGCTCCAGGCAATATTTAAGTCAAGTAGGATTCTTCACAGATACATTTAAGTGGTTTTGTGGGGGTTTTTTTGGCTTGATGTGGAAGTGGTTTGCCGTTACCTTCTTCTAAGCTGTGTTGACTTTGGGGGTTCCTGAGACTCCCTCATCCAAATCCTGGCCAAGATCAACTCTGCTTGGTTTTTCCGACCAGTCAAGATCAACTAGGATGGTGTCACAGTGGTTAGAGCACAGCATTGCAGGCCGACTCTGCCCGCTTTCTGGAGTTCGATCCTGACTGCCTCAAGGTTGACTCAGCCTCCTTCTGAGGTCTGTAAAACGGGGAACCAGATTGTTGGGGGCCACAGGCTGACTCTGTAAACCGCTTAGAGAGGGCCGTAAAGCACTGTGTGAAGTGGTATATAAGTCTAAGTGCTGTGGCTATTTGTATCGACTCAGCCTTCCGTTCTTCTGAGGCTTGCAAAATGAAGACCCAGATTGTTGGGGGTGACAGGCTGACTCTGCAAATTGCTTAGAGAGGGCTGTAAAGCACTCTGAAGCAGCATATATGTCTACGTGCTATTGCTATTGCTGGATGTTTAACAGAAGAAGACAATTGGAAGGTCTTCAAATTCCTGTTCAAGCAGGAAGCCCTACACCATTTTAGACAAACGGCTGTCCAATCTCTTCTTTAAAGCCTCCAGTGTTGGCGCATCCACAACTTTTGGAGGCAAGTTATTTTACTGATGATTTGTTCTCACTGTCAGGAAATTCCTCCTTAATTCTGGGTTGCTTCTCTCCTTGGTTTGTTTCCATCCGTTGCTCCTTGTTCTGCCTTCAGGAGCCTTGGAGAACAGGTTTTTTTATTTTTATTTTTTTATTTTAATTCCATTTATATCCCGCCCTTCTCCGAAGACTCAGGGCAGCTTACAAGCTTAGCAGTAGCCTTCATTCTATGCATATGCCTGCTTATTAGGGCTTTCATACACCCCCCAAGCGGCATTATTACAAAGTCAGCTTATTGCCCCCAACAATCTGGGTCCTCATTTTACCTACCTCGGAAGGATGGAAGGCTGAGTCAACCTTGAGCCTGGTGGGACTCGAACCTGCACTAATTTCAGGCAGCTGGTGTTACTTAAGGAGGCATTAGCCCACTGCTCCAACAAGGTTGTCCCACTCCTAGTCAACTCAACTGCTGAGCTGGCCTGTCAAAACCCAAGGATCCTGTAAAACGTTTGCAGCTTATTCAAGGTGCCTAAGGAAGCGTTGAATTTAACGTTTGCCTCAGCCAAATCAGTTTTTTAATATTCTAAATCTGTCATTTGGCCTGACAGAGCTCAAAGCTACAGCCCAAAGGTTCAGCGAAGCTATATATTTAAATCCATGTTTGCACCAAATCCAGGTTTAGAGGCAAAAAGTTGAGAAGTTGCTGAATGGGAAGCAAGCCTTTTTGTCGGTGTGATTTTTCCCATGCTATTTCCCCCTGTGACAAGTATAAAAAAGAGGGAAAGCTGCTTTGATCCAACCATTGCACTGCCATTTTGGTTTGACTACACCTTGATCTTGATCTTGTGCAGAAACAGGACCATGAAACCAGCAAGATCTGAGCTTGACTTGGAACTAGCCCTTCCTTCCTTCCTTCCTTCCTTCCTTCCTTCCTTCCTTCCTTCCTTCCTTCCTTCCTTCCTTCCTTCCTTCCTCCCTCCCTCCCTCCCTCCCTCCCTCCCTCCCTTCCTTCCTTCCTTCCTTCCTTCCTTCCTTCCTTCCTTCCTTCCTTCCTTCCTTCCTTCCTAATAGCACTTAGACTTATATACCACTTCACAGTCCTTTACAGCCCTCTCTAAGCAGTTCACATCTTCCTTCCTTCCTTCCTTCCTTCCTTCCTTCCTTCCTTCCTTCCTTCCTTCCTTCCTTCCTTCCTTCCTTCCTCTTTCCCTCCCTCACTCCCTCCCTCCCCCCATTCCCTTGTCTTCCTTCCTTCCTTTCTCTTTTTCCTTCCTTCCTTCCTCCCTCCCTCTCCCCCTCCCTCCCATTCCCTCATCTTCCTTTTCCTTTCCTTTCCTTTCCTTTCCTTTCCTTTCCTTTCCTTTCCTTTCCTTTCCTTTCCTTTCCTTTCCTTTCCTTTCCTTCCCTTCCCTTCCCTTCCCTTCCCCTTCCTTCCTTCCTTCCTTCCTTCCTTCCTTCCTTCCTTCCTTCCTTCCTTCCTTCCTTCTTTCTTTCCTTCCTTCCTTCCTTCCTTCCTTCCTTCCTTCCTTCCTTCCTTCCTTCCTTCCTTCGTTCCCTCCCTCCCTCCCTCCCTCCCTCCCTCCCTCCCTCCCTCCCTCCCTCCCTCTATTCTAGGAACTGGTGAAGTTCTACCATTCTTTCATTTGAAGTCCATGAAATTTATTTATTTATTCCTGGACTTGGGTGGATATCACAAATTCATTGAAGCATTTTAGCCGGTCATCGCATTGTAAAGTTTGAGTACCGAAGCAGAAATCCATTTCCTTTTCAGAACCTTTTCAAACCTTTTCTGACCTTGGCATAACCACAAAAGTATTCTTTAAAGTGTCCTTTTATTCTAGGCAATCAGAAATGCGTCTTAAAATAACCTCATGGGAATATTTACGCTGCTGTCCTGAGACAGGGTACACATCTTCAACAAGCCAACACAAATTAAACGAGGCATGAACATGTTTCCACTACCCTGTGACCTTACTAGACTAGTATGTTTAAATATTTAATTGCTTTTTAAAAAATATATATTTATATAGTGTTTAGGGAGCTGCAAACTTTTAAAAAAATGGATTCTGAGGGCAAGTTATAAGCAGATTTTACTAACAGGTCATTGAAGAGACCTATGAAGTTTTCACGGAACTGTTAAAAGAATTAGAGTGAAATATAAAGGGCTTGAAAACTCCCCCTATATATTAAGGACAAAGTGTTATAATCCCAACAAGACCCATTAATTCGATGCTCTTGAAAATATGCGAGTGTCTGAATACAGATTTATTTGCTTTCTGGGCACACAAGCAAGCACAACCACAGCAGACACTTGTTTAAGCCAAGATCATTTTTACCCCACTGATGTCATCGGTTGGAGCGAGGAAGCCTTCGCCAGTAAACAGACCAGAATGGAACGAATCAGACCATCTTAGGATAACAATAGACGTTTGATCTGTTTGCAGAGGAACTCCCTTGCGTTCCAAATTGGGGACACAGGAATGCTTTTGGCAAAGTTTGCCACCGTGAAGACAAGTCCAGATGTTCATCTCTGAGTCATCACAGTTCCCTGTATTCTTTCCCCACCAAAACCAAAGAAAACCCATTCTAAATTGAGAGAAAGGGTAAATTGCACTATGCACCCCATTTGCACAGATGACCTGGATAGAATAGAATAGAATAGAGTAGAGTAGAGTAGAGTAGAGTAGAGTAGAGTAGAGTAAAGTAGAGTAGAGTAGAATAGAATAGAATAGAATAGAATAGAATAGAATAGAATAGAATAGAATAGAATAGAATAGAATAGAATAGAATAGAATAGAGCTGGAAGGGACCTTGGAGGTCTTCTAGTCTAGCCCCCTGCTCAAGCAGGAGACCCTATACCATTTCAGGCAAATGGGGTGTCCAGTCTCTTCTTAAAAACTTCCAGTGTTGGAGCATTCACCACTTCTGGAGGCAGGTTGTTCCACTGGTTAATTGTTCTAACTGTCAGGAAGTTTCTCCTTAGTTCTAGGTTGCTTCTCTCCTTGACTAGTTTCCATCCGTCGCTTCTTGTCCGGCCTTCGGATGCTTTGGAGAACAGCTTGACTCCCTCTTCTTTGTGGCAATTCCTGAGATATTGGAACATTGTTATCATGTCACCCCTAGACCTTCTCTTCATTAAACTAGACAAACCCAATTCCAGGGTAAACTAGGAGCGCAAAACATCCTTTAGCCCCCAAATTAACTCATTTGCCAGTATGGTTTCCCCCCCAAAACACCATTTCCCCCCCTGTAAAATAATACATTAGTAGTGTCTGCCTTCTTCTGCCCTTGGCTAGAATGGAACAGAACAGAATAACAGAGTTGAAAGGAACCTTGGAGGTCTTCTAGTCCAGCCCACTGCTCAAACAGGAGACCCATTTCAGACAAATGGTTGTCCAGTCTCTTCTTAAAAGCCTCCAGTGATGGAGCATCCACAACTTCTGAAGGCAACTTCTGTTCCACTGGTTCATTGTCCTCACTGTTATGAATTTTCTCCTTAGTTCTAGATTGCTTCTCTGCTTGATTCGTTCCCATCCGTTCTTTCTTGTCTTGCCTTCTGGTCCTTTGGAGAATAGGTTGACCCCCCTCTTTTCTTGTGGCAACCCCTGAAATATTGGAAGATTGCTTTACCCGCCATCTCCCTTACCTCCTTTGCCAGACGGGTGAAATGGCCAGATTTTGAATTTGCAGATGTTATCTCGGCAGAGGCCAAGAGGCATTTTAATAAGGAGAAAGTCACGGTGAAGTCAGGAGGGTGTGCTGAGCAAAGATTGAAATTGGCTTGCTGTGTTCTCAGTGGCCCATGAAATTCCGAGCAGACTTCATGTGGAAAAAATTATTTGGATTTCTCTTTTCTTTTGTGTTCCGCGAGCAGGAAAGTATTTTCTCGTTGGCCATAACTCAAAGTTAATTATTACCTAGTTTCAAGGTTAATTCCGGGACCAAAAAGAAAAGGAAAAAAATGCAATTTTACCTTTTCCTTCATCCATTTCTACTGCCAGAGAATTTGTCCTCTTCTTTCAGCCTAGGTTGGCCTATCCTGGAAGAAATCAGTGTCGGAATAGAGCATCTCTTTGCAATTAGGCCTTATTTCACAGTTGGATAAGTGGCCTCTGCAACCCAATTTGATAATTGATTTCTGCCAGAGGAGATCATGGCACCTAACCAGGTTGACGAAGGCTAAAAAAGCTAAGCCAGATCTAATGTCTCAAGTCCCTAGTATGGGAAGCTGGAGGGAACAGCACAGAAGAAAGTGGGGGCCAGTTATGCTGATGTTGTTGCCAAGAAGAAAAAAACACATGTATCCATGGACTGTAGTCGCCCTGAGTTAAGTTCAACTGGGAGACGCAGATTTAACTTCGTTGTGCCTGAGGGCTGAAATCGAGAAGGCACAAACTCAGTGCCAAGTTATAAGCTTGGCAGCCTATGCTTTTTGCAATCGTAGAAGCTTGCTTTCATTTTGTAACAACAATGTGATGATGAAAAAAAAATCCTTTGTAAAGTGGTTTCTTTCTTTTTTCTTTTTCCCCCAGGAAAGACTTTGTTGAAAGTCTCTTCCCTTCCACTCCAAGCAGCAAATGCCTTTGGGGTGTGGGGAATGGCTTTCTGCCCTCTTTGAAGCCAATTCCCTGATGTTGAAACCAGCAAGACGGACATAGTTTTGGCTTGTCCTCGTTCTTAAGTGGGTGGGGAACTCAGCTGCAAACCCGAGTTAAGGCTTGATGGATGTCCAAGGAATTAGAAGAGAAAGCTTTTCTTGCTTTTATAATCACGGCTTGTTATTCTTCCTTAGAGGGGAACTTATTCTGCCTTTTAAGAGGCAAGGGTAAAACTTTGTAGGGGAGGGGAAGGAGAGAAAGGAACCATTGAGAAGAAAACAAAGGAAGTAGTCTTTCCAATTTCAAAAAAAAAAAAAAGAAAGAAAGAAAGAAAGAAAGAAAGAAAGAAAGAAAGAAAGAAAGAAAGAAAGAAAGAAAGAAAGAAAAGGGGGGGACTGATGGAATCTGGGATTTTTCCAAGCTAGAGTTCATTAAATGGGTTGGTGCTTCATGGTCCGGGATACCCCATGAGATTTTGGAGAGGGACCTCGGGAAACAGGCTGTAGTTAACATATCAAAAGGCATCAGGTTAAGGAAGACTACTTATTCTGGAGCTGCTAACCATAACTGGAGCATCTTTCTCAGGTTCAAAGCATGGATGTTTACAGCCTTCCTTCCTTCCAAAACGAGGTTGATCTGCGTTTAAAGCAAGTCGGAATTCTCCAAAGACATACTGCCTCCTGGTGACCTCTCGGAAATGACCGTGTGTCATCTTCTGCACCAAAAATTCAGAATTATATTGTGGTTGTTAGCTGCAAAGTTGTGTCTAACCCATCGCGACCCCCATGGACGACGTTCCTCCAGGCCTTCCTGTCCTCTACCATCTTCTGGAGTCCATTTAGGCTCACGCCTCCTGCTTCAGCAACTCCATCCAGCCACCTCATTCTCTGTCGTCCCCTTCTTCTCTTGCCCTCAACCTTTCCCAGCATTAGGCTCTTCTCCAGGGAGTCCTTCCTTCTCATTAGGTGGCCAAAGTATTTGAGTTTCAGCTTCAGGATCTGGCCTTCTAAAGAGAAGTCAGGGTTGATCTCCTCTAGGACTGACCGGTTTGATCGCCTTGCAGTCCAAGGAACTCGCAGGAGTCTTCTCCAGCACCAGAGTTCAAAGGCCTCAATTCTTTGGCGCTCGGCCTTTTTTATGGTCCACCTTTCACTGCCATACATTGCAACTGGGAAGACCATAGCCTTGACTATATGCACTTTTGTTGACAGGGTGATGTCTCTGCTTTTCAGTGTGCTGTCTAGATTTGCCATGGCTTTCCTCCCCAGGAGCAAGCATCTTTTAATTTCTTGGCTGCAGTCCCCGTCTGCAGTGATCTTGGAGCCCAGGAAAATAAAATCTGTCACTAGATTTTATATAGAATTATATAGCTAACGTATTTTTCCCAAAATAAGCCCCACCCCCAAAATGAGCCCCAGTTAAGATCATCAGCCAGACAGATGCATTGAGTACCGTATTTCCCCGAATATACGCCCTAACTGAAAAATAAGCCCTAATTAGTCTTTTGGAGCAAAAATTAATATAAGACCCGGTCTTCTTTTCAGGGAAACACGGTATTTTTGTTGTTCAGTCGCACAGTCATGTCTGACTTTTCGAGACCGCATGGTCCAGAGCAGGTCATGCTGCCCCATCCTCCACTGTCTCTCAGAGTTTGCCCAAATTCATGTTCAGCGTGTTGATGACACCATCTAACCATCTCCTTCTCTGTCATTCCCGTCTCCTTTCACTTCCCCTCTTTCCCAACATCTGGCTCTTTTCCAATGAGCTATTGCTTTTTTAAAAGAATCCCAGTCTTTTAAAGAATACTTAGTCTAAAGGTCTACGGAGATTCTTAGCCATCCAGGTCCTGGTTGTCCCAAAGGTGCTTTTTTCCGGAGGCAACTGGACTTTCTTGTTTTTCCTTTGAAGACATTTCTCTTCCCATCCAAGAAGCTTCTTCAGCTCTGACTGGATGGTGGGGAATGGAAGGATTTGCATTCCTTGCAGACAGCTGGTCATTTGCATCCTTTCAGAGAGTCGTTGAGGCCACTTGGAGGTTTATCTATGTCCTCGGGGTCACTTGAGTGGTGCAAATGTTTGTGGAGACTTCATGGCTGCAGGATGCTGTGTTGAAAACATCCTGCAGCCAAGAAGGCTCCATACCCATTTGCACCACTCGGGTGACCCCGAGGTCACAGGCAAATGAGTATGAGTATGAATGAATCATGAACTCAGTTCGCACGTTGTTTGGGAAATTAACATATGTGTGTAAAGAATAAAAAATTATATATATATATATATATATATATATATATATATATATATATATATATATATATATGGATCTTCGGTCATTCGGGTTTCCTCCTGCGTAGAAATAAAGGTGTAGGTGCAACATTTTGATGGGATTCCGTCGAAACGTTGCACCTACACCTTTATTTCTACGCGGGAGGAAACCCGAATGACCGAAGATCCACATATAAACACCCGCGAAAACCTCATATATATATATTGCGTAATTCAATGAAGCTATGAGCTATGCCGTGCAGGGCCACCCAAGACGGACAGGTCATAGCTGAGAGTTCTGACAAAACGTGATCCACTGGAGAAGGAAATGGCAACCCACTCCAGTATCTTTGCCATGAAAACCCTATGGACAGTACCAAAAGGCAAAACGATATGACGCTGGAAGATGAGCCCCTCAGGTCAGAAGGTGTCCAATATGCTACTGGGGAAGAGCAGAGGGCTAGTACTAGTAGCGCCAGAAAGAATGAAGCGACTGGGCCAAAGCCGAAAGGACGCTCAGCTGTGGATATGTCTGGTGGTGAAAGGAAAGTCCGATGCTGTAAAGATTTTTTCTCCATAGGAACCTGGAATGTAAGATCCATGAATCAAGGAAAACTGGACGTGGTCAAACAAGAGATGACAAGACTGAACAGTGACATCTTAGGTATCAGCGAACTAAAATGGACAGGAATGGGTGAATTTAATTCAGATGACCATCAGGTATACTACTGTGGGCAAGAATCCTTCAGAAGAAATGGAGTAGCCTTCATAGTCAATAAAAGAGTAGGAAAAGCAATACTGGGATACAATCCTCAAAATGACAGAATGATCTCAGTTCGAATCCAAGGCAAACCATTCAATATCACAGTAGTCCAGGTCTATGCCCCAACCACCAGTGCTGAAGAGGATGAAATTGACCAGTTCTATGAAGCACTACAGCACCTTATAGAACTAACACCAAAAAATGATGTTCTTATCATCATGGGGGATTGGAATGCTAAAGTAGGAAGCCAAAAGATAACTGGAATAACAGGCAAGTTTGGCCTTGGAGTGCAAAATGAAGCAGGGCACAGGTTGATAGAATTCTGTCAAGAGAATACGATGGTCATAGCAAACACTCTTTTCCAACAACCCAAGAGACGGCTCTACACATGGACATCACCAGATGGTCAACACAGAAATCAGATTGACTATATGCTCTGCAGCCAAAGATGGAGAAGCTCTATACAGTCAGTAAAAACAAGACCAGGAGCTGACTGTGGCTCAGACCATGAGCTTCTCCTTGCAAAGTTTAGGCTTAAACTGAAGAAAGTAGGGAAAAGCACTAGGCCAGTCAGGTATGAATTAAATCATATCCCTGTTGAATATTCAGTAGAGGTGACAAATAGATTTAAGGAATTAGATCTGATAGACAGAGTGCCTGAAAAACTATGGACAGAGGTTCGCGACATTGTACAACAGGTAGCAACCAAAACCATCCCAAAGAAAAAGAAATGCAAGAAAGCAAAATGGCTGTCTGAGGAAGCTTTGCAAATAGCTGAGGAAAGGAGGGAAGCGAAAGGCAAGGGAGAAAAAGAAAGATACACCCAATTGAATGCAGAATTCCAGAGAATAGCTATAAGAGATAAGAATGCCTTCTTAAATGAACAGTGCAAAGAAATAGAAGAAAATAATAGAATAGGGAGGACCAGAGATCTTTTCAAGAAAATTGGAGAAATGAAGGGAACGTTTAATGCAAAAATGGGCATGATAAAGGACCAAAATGACAGGGACCTAACAGAGGCAGAAGAGATTAAGAAGAGGTAGCAAAAGTACACAGAAGAACTATACAAGAATGAGTTTAACATTCCTGAAAATCACAATGAGGTGGTCACTGACCTTGAGCCAGACATCCTAGAATGTGAAGTGAAGTGGGCCTTAGAAAAGCTGAGCAACAACAAAGCTAGTGGAGGTGACAGTATTCCAGCTGAGCTATTCAAAATCTTAAAAGACAATGCAGTAAAAGTGCTACACTCAATTTGCCAGCAAATTTGGAAAACTCAACAATGGCCACAGGATTGGAAAAGATCAGTTTACATTCCAATTCCAAAGAAAGGCAGTGCCAAAGAATGTTCAAACTATCGCACCATTGCACTCATTTCTCATGCTAGTAAAGTCATGCTTAAAATCCTACAAGCTAGACTTCAGCAGTATGTGGATCGAGAACTACCAGAAGTGCAGGCAGGATTTCGAAGAGGCAGAGGAACTAGAGATCAAATTGCCAACATACGCTGGATCATGGAGAAAGCTAGGGAGTTCCAGAAAAACATCTACTTCTGCTTCATTGACTATGCTAAAGCCTTTGATTGTGTGGATCATAACAAACTGTGGCAAGTTCTTAAAGAGATGGGAGTACCAGACCATCTTATTTGTCTCTTGAGAAACCTATATGCGGGTCAAGAAGCAACAGTGAGAACTGGACACGGAACCACTGATTGGTTCAAAATTGGGAAAGGAGTCCGGCAAGGCTGTATACTGTCGCCCTGCCTATTTAACTTATATGCAGAGCACATCATGAGAAAGGCAGGGCTAGATGAATCAAAAGTTGGAATTAAGATTGCCGGAAGAAATATCAACAACCTAAGATACGCAGATGATACCACTCTAATGGCAGAAAGTGAAGAAGAACTAAAGAGCCTCTTGTTGCAGGTGAAGAAGGAGAGTGCAAAACTTGGGTTGAAACTTAACATTAAGAAAACCAAGATCATGGCATCTGGCCCTCTCAATTCCTGGCAAATAGATGGGGAAGAAATGGAGGTAGTGACAGATTTTATTTTCCTGGGCTCCAAGATCACTGCAGATGGGGACTGTAGCCAAGAAATTAAAAGACGCTTGCTCCTGGGGAGGAAAGCCATGGCAAATCTAGACAGCACACTAAAAAGCAGAGACATCACCCTGTCAACAAAAGTGCGTATAGTCAAGGCTATGGTCTTCCCAGTTGCAACGTATGGCAGTGAAAGTTGGACCATAAGAAAGGCTGAGCGCCAAAGAATTGAGGCCTTTGAACTGTGGTGCTGGAGAAGACTCCTGCGAGTCCCTTGGACCGCAAGGCGATCAAACCGGTCAGTCCTAGAGGAGATCAATCCTGACTGCTCTTTAGAAGGCCAGATCCTGAAGCTAAAACTCAAGTACTTTGGCCACCTAATGAGAAGGAAGGACTCAATGGAGAAGAGCCTAATGCTGGGAAAGATCGAGGGCAATAGAAGAAGGGGACGACAGAGAATGAGGTGGCTGGATGGAGTCACTGAAGCAGTATGCGTGAGCTTAAATGGACTCCAGAAGATGGTAGAGGACAGGAAGGCCTGGAGGAATGTTGTCCATGGGGTCGCGATGGGTCGGACACGACTTCGCAGCTAACAACAACAACAACAATATATATATATATATATATATATATATATATATATATATATATATATATATATATATATATATATATATATATATATATATATATATATATATATATATATATATATATATATATATATATATATATATATATATATATATATATATATATATATATATATATATATATATATATATATATATATATATATATATATATATATATATATATTAGTTATATTTATATACCGCCCTATTCCCTGAGGACTCAGGGCGGTTTACAGGGAATTAAAAATCCAAAATACAAAAATTAAGAACCAAATTAAAAAAATATTAAATTGACCCTGTAGTCGATTAAAAAGAACCCCAAATTAAAATTTCTCCTCAGTCTGGGCCCGAGAGCTTGAAGAGCCAGGTCTTCAGGCCCCGGCGGAATGATCGGAGGTCGGGGGCAGTTCTCAGCTCCACCGGCAGCTGGTTCCAGAGGGCAGGCGCTCCCACCGAGAAGGCCCTATCCCTGGGTGTCACCCGCCGGCAATCTCTTACCGGCGGGACCCTGAGCAGACCCTCCCTGTGGGAGTGCACATGCTTCTCCCAGAAGAAGGAAGCTGAAGCCACCAGCCTGAGGATGACGGATGGGATTCCGTCGAAACGTTGCTCCTACACCTTCAATTCTACGCATATATATATAAAGGGACGTGGTGGCTCAGTGGGTTAGGACGCTGAGCTTGTCGATCTGAAGGTCGGCAGTTTGGCGGGTCGAATCCCGAGTGCCACGTAACAGAGTGAGCACCTGTTACTCGTCCCAGCTTCTGCCAACCTAGCAGTTCGAAAGCACGTAAAAATGCAAGTAGAAAAATAGGGACCACTACGGTGGGAAGGTAACAGCGTTCCGTGCGCCTTTGGCGTCTAGTCATGCCAGCCACATGACCACGGAGACGTCCTCGGACAAGCGCTGGCTCTTCAGCTTTGAAACGGAGATGAGCACCGGCCCCTAGAGTCGGAAACGACTAGCACGCATGTGCGGGGGAACCTTTACCTTTACCTTTATATATATAAAAGGAAACTGGGAGTCCGTGAGTTCTAGTCATCAGGCACAAAGCCCAAAAGAGATATCTCTCTCAATCCTAGGAAGATGAGGGCAATGCCACGCCACTTCTGAGGTATTGCCAAGAAAACCACAGGGACCTTTGCAGGCCGTGACCCTGGGTCAACACGGAGAGCGCCAGAAAAACCAAAACAACCCAAACAGAAATAACAAGGAGAGGGAGGGGGAACGATGGATGAACCCAACTATGAAAAAAATCACCTAGAGAGCTTTAAAACGGTGAGGTCATTTGCTTTTCTCCTTTCCCAGTTGCTGCTGGTCCGGCCGCTGACCATCAGGGAACCTCAGAGCAAGAGGACTGGTGTGATGATCCCAGCACCATTCACCAGCGCTTGGATGCTATCCAAGAGGTAAGAAGATGCAATGGCACAAGATGCAGGATGGTTATCCCCACCTACCTCCCTGTGCAAAAGAGGCTCCCGGTTCCATGGGGGAAACTGAACCGCAGAGTTCTGGAACTGGGTTGCAGGAAATGGAAAAATGGGAAGTGGGAAACAAAATCAGAAGGTCTAGAGCAGTATTTCTGCACCTCAGCAAGCCTTAAGCTGCGTGGACTTCAGCTTCCAGAGAGAGGGAGGTAATCTGTTGAGAAGGTTTTGGGAAAGGAAGGAAGGAAGGAAGGAAGGAAGGAAGGAAGGAAGGAAGGAAGGAAGGAAGGAAGGAAGGAAGGAAGGAAGGAAGGAAGGAAGGAAGGAAAAGACAGATGGAGAGGGAGGGAGAGGGGAAGGAAGGAAAGGAAAGGAAAGGAAAGGAAAGGAAAGGAAAGGAAAGGAAAGGAAAGGAAAGGAAAGGAAAGGAAAGGAAAGGAAAGGAAAGGAAAGGAAAGGAAAGGAAAGGAAAGGAAAGGAAAAGACAGATGTAGAGGAAGGGAGAGGAAGGAAGGAAGGAAGGAAGGAAGGAAGGAAGGAAGGAAGGAAGGAAGGAAGGAAGGAAGGAAGGAAGGAAAAGACAGATGGAGAGGGAGGGAGAGAGGAAGAAAGGTTAGGAAAGGAAAACGAGGAAGAGAGGAAGGAAGGAAGGAAGGAAGGAAGGAAGGAAGGAAGGAAGGAAGGAAGGAAGAGACAGATTGAGAGGGAGGGAGAGAGGAAGGAATGAAGGAAGGAAAAGAGATGGAGAGGGAGGGAGAGAGGGAGGGAGGAAGGAAGGAAGGAAGGAAGGAAGGAAGGAAAAGAAAGATGGAGAGGGAGGGAGGAAGAAAGGAAGGGAAGAAGGAAGGAAAGAAAGAGAAAAAGAAAGAAAAAGAAAGAAAGAAAAGACAAATGGAGAGGTAAGGAGGGAGGGAGGACTTGAGTAGCAAATTTAGGAATATCACCTTTAGCTTAAAGAATGGAGACCTGCTGATAAAATAGACAAAAATGAGTTATATGATTCGTGGTCATATAACTTAGAAAAACAAACAAATATGTATTGTCCAGCTCAGATGGTGACTCCTAGCTGACCCGGAGCAATTGTGAAAGAAGCTGAACAGGGTCATAGGTGATTTGCACTTCGATGGGAATCCATTAATGAGCAACAGTTAAGAATGTTCCCTTTCCATTCAGAATTACTGTAAGTCAGAGTATGTTGATTCCAAGGCAGCAATGTTGCAATGGATGCATTAGTCCTGGATTAAGGACTTTCTTGTAGAAATCTCAAGTGGAGGCTTGCATAAGAGCAATTCTTATTCTGGCACCTCTGGCTATTCCCCTTGATAAATTGTTTGAATAGAAGAAGACGCATTTGCTACAAACTACAACTCGGAAGTTGTGTGGTCTTCAACAAGACTTGCTTCCAACCTAAGTGATCGGTCGAGAAAAGCAATCTCTGTCAAAAAAAATTTTTCCAGAATCCTTTAATTCTGATTTTCCTATTGTTTGCAATTAAGTGGGTTTTTTGGGCTCGATTTATACAACTTTCTTAGCCTGGTTCCTGAATTAACCTATACAGTTTTCCCCAATAAATTGAATTAGAAAGCTAACCAAAAGGGTTGAGTTTCCATAGCGCTTTAAGCCACGAGGGAACCAAATCAAGTTTACCACTAACCTTAGCATGTTGGGCGAATGAGTTACTAGGTCTTAAGCATGAAGCAGCAAGGCCATTAAGTTCCCCGAATTTCTTCTCTCCTTCCATCAGCAACTGGAAAAAACAGTTGAACATTTGGACTCCGAAGTCAAGTCACTGCTCAACGACGTTAGTGAAACTGCGTGGACCAAGCCACTTGCTCCTGGGACCCCACTGGTAGATCTCTTTGAAGGTAGGAAGTGGAGCCAAGCCAAGTTGAATGTCCCCACCCAATCGAGGAGTCGAGATATAGGGTGCAAGAGTTCTCAGAAGTTCTCCAACTATTTTGGAAGCACAATGCTCCCTTTTTAGGAGCCCTGCTACTGGATAACCCCATTGTGTGGAGGGGCACGGACTTGAAATACGGGTTTTGTAGTACTGTTGCACTGACAAACTAAGAGGGGTTTACCCATAGGTGCTCTCCAAAAAAAAACAACTGACCTCTCTTTGTTGTTTCCTTGAAAGTGTTTCGCTTCTCATCCAAGAAGCTTCCTCAGTTCATTGAAGCTTCTGCAAGTTGAAGCTTGTTCACTTCAGTGCAGAACTGAAGAAGCTTCTTGGATGAGAAGCAAAATGTCTTCCTCTCCTCTCCTCTCCTCTCCTCTCCTCTCCTCTCCTCTCCTCTCCTCTCCTCTCCTCTCCTCTCCTCTCCTCTCCTCTCCTCTCCCCTTTTTGGTTATTGGAAGGACCAGACTGAATGCTATCCATTGCTGTGTTTTGTCAGCAACTGTGGCTTTTTGCTGTGCCTGAAAAGGTTATCAACCCAACTTCTCTTTCTCTTTCTAGATCCTAGCTGAGCTTCCAGTTGATGGGCTGAAAATCCAGATTGTGAACTTTACTTCAGCAGAGTCAGCCTTCAAGTTGCCTTTTGATAATGCCTCAGCCTTGAAACCCAGCTGGTCTATAAAGTGTTGTGATGGACAGCAGCATTGAGTAAACATGTGTCATGTCAGTTGAAAACATGTCCGCAGGTGCAGTAGCAGGGGGCCAATGTTTTCTTGTAGACAAAGCAAATCGGCAACCGATGCAACTCCCGCAGGAGAGGTGATACATGTACACACCGAGGTCTGCACAAAACATGCAGGCTGTTGCATTTTGTACCACTGGAGCTTCCGGATGTCTTTCAAGGGCAGCCCCATGTAGAGCACATTGCAATAGTCAAGACGGGAGGGGACCTAAATCCTAAATACCATTAATCAATATCTGACCAGCCAGTTGAGAAGGAAGTATTATTTAGAACAGGGGTCTTCAAACTTGGCCCTTTTATGACTTGTGGACTTCAACTCCCAGAATTCCTCAGCCATTCACGCTGGCTGAGGAATTCTGGGAGTTGAAGTCCACAAGTCATAAAAGGGCCAAGTTTGAAGACCCCTGATATTGAACATGGTGAAGAAGTACAAGGTGAACATTGTCCACTGACTATAATGTTCCCTAATATTATGAAAAGAAGTGCTTTCAGGATCCTTCCCTCTCTTAAAGTAAAGGTAAAGGTTCCCCCGCACACGTGTGCTAGTCGTTTCCGACTCTAGGGGCCGGTGCTCATCTCCGTTTCAAAGCCGAAGAGCCAGCGCTTGTCCAAGGACGTCTCCGTGGTCATGTGGCCGGCCTGACTAGATGCCAAAGGCGGATGGAACGCTGTTACCTTCCCACCATAGTGGTCCCTATTTTTCTACTTGCATTTTTACGTGCTTTCGAACTGCTAGGTTGGCAGAAGCTGGGATGAGTAACAGGTGCTCACTCTGTTCTTACTGGTCCATAAATTATTTCTCAACTAGGGTCCTACAATTTACACAAGCCACAGCCTTGATGACTAAGCATGATGGGAACTGGAGTTCAGTACTCATGGAAAATGCCCTTTGGAGAGAATGCTAATCTGAATGACTCCTTTGCCTTCTTAAACCTAGAAGTCCTGTTTTTTTTCAGGAAGCACCGTATGGAACAGCATGCAATCAGTCTAAAGTAGAGGATGAGACTAAGTGCTCTCCTTCTTCTTGAAGCATTGATGGACATCTCCACTAGATCCATAATGAGTGACTCGTGATTGAACGTTCGAATGAAGGACTCAATAGTCAGATGTTTGGGACTTTCTTCACGGATGAGTTGAAGAGCTCTCCACCTACCTTAAGCAGAAAAGTACACCGGCATGACATCTGATGTCCTGTAACTCAGGGGTCTCTCACCTTGGCAACTTGTGGACTTCAACTACCATAATTCCCCAGCCAGACATGCTGGCTGAGGAATTCTGGGAGTTGAAGTCCACAAGTCTTAAAGTTGCTAAAGTTGGAGACTCCTGCCATAGCTGATTCCTCAGCTGTTTCAGCTCCTAGTCCCTGGAAGTTCTGAGTTTTGTCACTATTGACACAAGGCTAGATGTGCATCTCTGATAGGCCTCTGTTCCAAAACATTGATTTGGCCAATGATGGGACAGGATCATTATTAGGTACAAAGTAAGAAAGATCTGCTTGCCTTTTTTCATCTCCTGTGCTGGACGAGAAACTATTTGTTCGCCTGGTTTAATTTAGTGCCTGAAGCAACATAAATTGCCAGCAAGATGTCAATGACACTGCTGGGAAAAAAATTAGCGCAAGACACGAACTGAACACAACTATTCTTGCTGTTTATGCTCTTCTTCTCAGAAGCATCCAGATGGTCTCTGTAGGAAACTGAAGCCAAAGGCTGGACAAGATGGAACATTTCATTGGATCAAGCTGTTTTCGAACTCAGCATGAATCAGAAGCCCAAGATAATTTGGAGCAGAAGTTAACACAGTGACCTTAAAGCAGCATTTTTTTTTGTTTTCAAGCTCTAGATTCCATTTATGGGGTGTTGGCCAAAGGTTGGCAGCCTCTGGGTGTAAGTGTCCCGTTAACAGCTGGATTTGATGGAATGCTCCAAGCAGGATGCAAAGACACCCCAATGGTTTCTTCCAACAGACTCGCACTTTTTAAAAGTGAGTGTGCAAGGAGGAAGCAGATGGCCATCACTGGCCCCAGAAGCAAACTGAATTCTGCTTCGGCATTTATTGGGAAAGTGGAAACTCTAGCACGGTATGCCTACTGATCCAAAACAACTCATATGGAACAGAATAACAGGGCTGGAAGGGATCTTGGAGATCTAATAGTTCACGGGTTGGCAACTCGTGGCTCTGGAGCCACATGCGGCTCTCTCAGCCTTCTCCTGCAGCTCCCATTTGCAGAGAGAGAAAGACAGAGACAGAGACAGGCACATGTGCTCTCTCTCTCTCTCTCTCTCTCTCTCTCTCTCTCTCTCTCTCTCTCTCTCTCTCTCTCTCTCTCTCTGTGTGTGTGTGTGTGTGTGTGTGTGTTTAAAAAAGAGTGGCCTCATGCTGTTCTCTGACAAGCTGACAAGCTTATTCGGTGGGGCTCCTGCCTTTGCTGCATCTCCACAGGAAGCAGGAAGCAGGAAGCAGCAGAAAGCAGCAGCTCTCAAGGGCAGAAGAGCCAGCCCAATAAGAATGTGTGTCAGCTTGTTGGAGAACAGCGTGAAGCCAGCTTGCCAGGTGAGCAGAAGATGGGAGAGAGGAAAAGAGTGAGGGGGGGGGGAGAGAGAGGGGGGGAGGGAGACAAAGAGAGGGAGAGTGAAGGAGGGTGAGAGAGATAAAGAGAACTCATGTGCAGCAGCCTCTATTTCTTTGTAATTAAACTCTTCAATCAAGTTTTTCCCCCCCTCACATTTTTTTTCCTCTGGGAAATGAGTCCAAATGGCTCTTTGCGTGTTTAAGGTTGCCGACCCCTGGTCTAGTCCAACCCCCTGCTCAAGCAGGAGACCCTATACCAGGGGTAGGCAACCTCGGCTCTTTTATGACTCATGGACTTCAACTCCCAGAATTCCTGAGCCAGCTTGGCTGGCTCAGGAATTCTGGGAGTTGAAGTCCATGAGTCATAAAAGAGCCGAGGTTGCCCACCCCTGCCCTATACCATATCAGACTAATGGTTGTCCCATCTCTTCTTAAAAACCTCCAGTGTTGGAGCATTCACCGCTTCTGGAGGCAGGTTGTTCCCCTGAGTAATTGTTCTGACTGGCAGGAAGTTTCTCCTTAGTTCTAGGTTGCTTCTCTCCTTGACAAGTTTCCATCCGTTGCTTCTTGTCCTGCCTTCAGGTGCTTTGGAGAATAGCTTGACTCCCTCTTCTTTGGGGCAGACCCTCAAATATTGGAAGGCTGCTATCATGTCCCCCCTCGTCCTTCTCTTCATTAAACTAGACATACCCAATTCCAGCCACCGTTCCTTCTGTGTTTTAGCCTCCAGTCCCCTGATCCTCTTTGTTGCTCTTCTCTGCACTCTTTCTAGAGTCTCGACATCTATTTTTAATACCGTCGCGACCAAAACTGGATGCAATATCACAAGTGTGGTCATCAACATTTTAGCCAGAGTAACAAATGAAGTAACCCAATTCAGTGTCCAAACAGTGATGTCAGGAGAGAATGCATGTTCCCAACACATGGCCCCAAATAACCGCTGCAAGAAACTGAGAAGATAGATAATTTTATTTAAACAACGTGTGCATTTTTTTTAAAAAAAAATGATTACATATATTTGGTTTAAAAGGAGTAACTCAGATCACCGACAGAGGAAAAAATTGGCGTGTATTCCCATAGAAAGCAGGCAATGAATTGTAGCACAATTTAAGCAATATGTCCATAAGGAAACAAAGAATGAATTTGGGGGAATCTGTTTCTGCAAAAAGCAGAATGGGGAATGCTCGGTTCCGATTACAAATTATTTGGAAATCAAAATCCCTGCAAAAGGAGTTGTATGAACTAGGGTTTCATGAACAACCTGTGTTCTGGAGAAACCACTTAATCAGAGAAGAAACGAGTGAACGGATGATTGGACTGGAAGATTTCCCAAAGATTTAAGGTACTATTGATATTTCTTTCTTTTTTAAAATAATAATAATAATAATAATAACCTGATTCGTAAGATGGAAGATAGGGGAGTTTTCCTAGCATGCAGGAAGAGATTTAATTCTTCTCCCCCTTTCGTTGTCCTAGTAAAAAAAGGATGTCATCCAATATTGAAATTAGTATCAGGAATAGAAGCATCCATGAGTTCTCCAAAAAATGAGGTACCTAAAAGGTTGAATCATGGCAACTGGACCAAACTTGGTTAATCTAAAACGTTTCGTTGTTCATCCACGCAACTTCATCAATCAAAACAACAACAACAAAAATAATTAGGCTCTCTGACTCTATTTTTTTTTTAATTTTGACTGATGGAAGTTGCTGGGATGAGCAACGCAAATGTCTCAGATTAATGAACTTGGATGCAGTTGCCACGATTCCACCATTTTGTTACTTTTGGCCTGGATGATTTGAGTCTTAATTGACATTTTCCAAATGATGCTTTGATTGCACATCAAACTCTGAGCCCTTGTATTTCAATGAACACAACAATTATTATTATTTTTCCCCCAGGCCATCAGCCAGAGGTATCTTTCCCCCTCAAACAGTAACGAAATAAAAAAAAAAATTGGCAATTAAACCCATCGCATTTCAGAACAGGCACTTTTGATTCGGATTTAAAAACAAAACAAAACCACTCCATGCATTTCAAACAAACAAACGCACAAAGTCCACACAGCTAGACAAAAATATTGCACACAAAAATATATAGGATCCTTCTGTACTCTAAAGGGAGCATTTCTCAGAGGCCACATTTGCGGTGAAAGAGTTTCTCTAAGAATGCAACAAAAAATATCTCTATTTACTACAGAAGGCTTTTATATATATATATATATATATATATATATATATATATATATATATATATATATATATATATATATATATATATTCCTGTATTTATTATATACCTTTAGAGGATGGAATATATTAAGAATATCAATCCGATCCAGCAGTGGGCGTTTTGACAGCTTTGTGTGAAAGGATAACATAAAGCTAGCTGTGACTTCGAAAGACGTATTCCAAAATTCCAGACCTTCTGCTTAGTCGTTCCCGCCACACAGCTTGAGAAGGATTTTCCGATAGTCCCCTGAAGTATCACCCTGAAAATAAAATGAAAACAAAACCCCAAAAGGGAAGTTGAAAGAAAAATGAAAAGTGAAGGAGTGGAACAGAACTGCTGTTCTGCAAACGAATTTCTCAAGAGCAATCCCTTCAATTCCTTGAAGACTTTTCGCTTCTCATCCAAGAAGCTTCTTCAGCTCTGAGTTAAAACTGTCCTAAGCCAGAACTGGAGAAGCTTCTTGGATGAGAAGTGAAATGTCTTCAAGGAAAAAACAAACAAAGAAAGAAAGTCCATTTGCCTCTTGAAAAAGCACCTTTGGGACAACTGGGATATGAACCTGGATGACGGAGAATCTCCTTACACAGCCCCAAAGTAGGATTTGCTAAATAAGCACGGTGAGAAAGATGCAAACAGCTACCAAGGTCAGAACATATTGATAGCTTTCTTTTACAGATGGGAATAACAACATTCTTGAAATCTTTAGGCACAGATGCAAGTTTTATATACAGGTTAAACAAGTCACACAGTGACTCTACAAACAAATGCATTCACGTTTTAACACCTCTCCAATTACACCATCTACACCTGCAGCCTTACTGTTTTTAACATTCTCATATTTCTGGCTTCTTTTTTATTTTCCTTTCTCCCCCCCCCCCCTTAGTCAGTAAAATGATAAGCATTATTATTAATAATACATATAATTCAGTGGTGGGATTCAAATATGTGAACAACCGGTTCTCTGTGTGTATGCCGCTTCTGGAAGTCCATTCTGGGCCTGGGCAACAAAGAATTAGCTACTGGTTCTGCTGAAGTGGTGCAAACTGGCTGAATCCCACCACTGAAATAATTTCTGTTTCAATTTCACACTCATTCCCGGAATAATCAGGAATGGAACAACTGGCCATGGGACAACTCACCACAGGACAATTATTTAAAACAACTGATAATTATTTTAGTTTTTGCCACTCACATTTCATTCTGTCCTTTCTTTTGCATCCTTTTTAAAATAATTCTATTCCACCATTTCTTTGATATTAGTATAACTCTTGTTCCGCAACAAGTTGTTCTGCTGTGTTGGCTGTGGCAAGTTGGCCATGATGAGTTGGCCATGGCAAGTTGGCCAAGGCGAGTTGGCCATGGCGAGTTGGCTGTGGTGAGTTGGCCCTGGCAAGTTGGCCGTGATGAGTTGGCCCTGGCAAGTTGGCTGTGGATAGTTGGCCATGGTAAATTGGCCATGGTGAGATGGCCATGGTGAGATGGCCATGGTGAGATGGCCATGGTGAGTTGGCCATGGTAAATTGGCTGTGGTGAGTTGGTTGTGGTGAGTTGGCCATGGCCACTTGGCCATGGTCAGTTGGCCATGCTGAATTGTCATAGACCCGAGAAATCTCCAACTACTTCTACCAGCTATACTTTCATCCCAAATCATATCCTTGCTTTTACTTTTCATTCCATTCTGTACACTTTGATGGAGACTCCACTAGCTGATTCCATAAACATACAGGTGCATTATAAAATCAGTACCGCCCACCGTATTTTACTATTGTATTTGGGATTTTGTGAACGGCCATTCCAACACCAAGTCTTTTCTAGTTGTTAGCATTTTATGTTCACACAACACGTGTGCATTTTAAGCATATTGTGTGGCAAAATCTAATTTGTAATCACTGTAAAAGGCAGTCTTTCTAACTAAGCAAGAGATAGGTTGATGTTCTATGCCGCCACCCAAAGAGAGAGCTTGGATGGAAAGTTGACCCTTGGCAACACCTTACCGAGATGTCTGTGTAGAGAGATTTCCCATACATTCTTTTGTATTCCTGCCGTATATCCATCAGATCAACTTCACTACGTGAGACCATGATCCGTATGAGAGTCCGGTCCTTGGTTCCTGCTCCCTAAAAATCACAGAAAGGGCCAGAAAAAATCAGTCCTGTTCAGATTGAGATCCTCAGCTGAAGATTCACTGCCTCCTGGACTGAACTGTGGAGTCCTTAATTCTCTCTGAGCTTGATGGCTGTCTTGCAGATGTTTTATGACCCAACTACACTGGATATAAAAAGTCTACAGACCCCTGTTAAAATGCCAGGCTTTTGAGACGCGCTTCAGATTCTTTTTCCATAACACATAAACGGTACAATTCCTTTGAAAAAACAAACTGAACTCTGCATCCCTGCTAACCAACAAAAGGGTTTTGTCCATGAATTTAAAAAGTTCCCTACAGTCCCATATCCAAACCAATGTTTGGAAGACACACCTAGATTAAGACACTACTCTGTCCCAGTAGGTTTGCAAGCCACAATAAGAAACATCTGGGTTTTTAATAGGAATTTTCAGTAGGGAAACTCCACTGAAGTATCTACCTACGTCAAGGTAATAATTTATCAGCTAACCAGGTGACATAATGTAAGACGCAATGATGGGAATTACTCAGCAGGGTCTGTGTCTCTTTAAGAGCCAGCAGTGTCTGTATCTCTTTAAGAACCTTTGTATAAAAAGGAAGGCTCTGCAGATGTGTCCTCTCTCTTCCATTTCCTGCTGTAACTGCTGTGTGTTGGATCCTGCTGTATTAGCTGATACTGTAGATAGTGTAAGATAAACCACCATTTAATATAGACCACTGTTTACTGGGTTTACTCCTGGGCTATCACATGCAAAAAGACTGTGCATGCTCTGACATCCTAGAAGTCATAAGAAATGTTTACAGGTAGTCCTTGAGTTATGATTGCTCGCTTAGTGACTATTCGAAGATATGATGGGCCTAGTTTGGGTCCTTATGATTGGGTTCCAAAATTCTGATGGTTGGGCCTCCTCTGTGGTCATGTGTTCAAATTTAGGGAGCCTGGGAATGTGGTTGCATTTATGGCAATTGTACATCACTGTGTTGCTTCTGGTTTTTGGCAAAACTGTGCCCGTAGTGATCCATGGGTTTGCTTAATGGCCACTGGAAAAAAGTTCATATGACCAACCCATTTTTCAACCATTGTGACTTACAGACAGGCTGAATTACAGTCATATGTCAAGGACTACCTGTACTTGTTTGAGTTTACCTGGAACTATATAGTTTTTTTTAATCTTTAATATATATCTATACCTACAGTATGTCTATATCTCTATAGCTATATTATATTTCTATCTCTATATCCATCTCTATAGTTATAGCATATCTATCTATCTATCTATCTTATCATCTATCTACTATCTATCTATCTATCTATCTATCTATCTATCTATCTATCTATCTATCTATCCATCCATCTATCTATCCAGGGGGTTGGACTAGATGACCTCCAAGGTCCCTTCCAACATTATTATTATTATTATTATTATTATTATTATTATTATTATTATTATTATTATTATTATTATTATTATTATTATTATTATTTCTATCTATCTATCTATCTATCTATCTATCTATCTATCTATCTATCTATCTATCTATCTATCTATCACTGAGCTACAATGACATATATTTGTAGCTAACCTGGCCTTAAATCTGCAAGCCCAACTCACATCTACATTTTGTACCCCTGCAGTAAGATAACAGATTTTTCTTAATGAAGCCTAGATCCCTTGAATATTTGAACAAGATTTTTTTTAAGCATCTGGGGTTTCTGACGTAGTTACCTTCATGGCCTTGTGCAGCCTCTCTGCAAAGAAAGCCGGTGTGTT